>NC_056728.1:1835643202-1835740122 GCF_019279795.1 Protopterus annectens
CTTCACGAAGGTTTAAAGATCGTGTATATAATCACGTGTATGACATCAGGAAGGGAAATATCACTAATGTGCTGGCTAAGCATTGCCAACAATTTTCTCAACATACATTTAAATATAGAGTGATTCAAATAGTGCATCAGAATAAAAGAGAAGGGGACCTAATAGGTACTCTTGAACTATCCGAGCTTAGATGGATATTAAATTTTAGAGCCCATATAGAACCAGGCTTAAACTCAACACTCAGTATTCGACCGGCTCTATTAGGGAATTTGTGATCCCACTCATATCCAGTTATGTTTTTGTATTTATTGTACATATAATGGCTTCATTTGACATGTTAATTTATTTTGCTTTAGACATTGATTAGTTTCATATATTATTCTTATTCATTTGGTTCTATTATATTCTCTTTAATTCTACATCATATATGAACTTGAAATTCACAGTATAGCACATATAGTATGTCTTTTATTGTGTGTCTAATATAAGATTTAGATGTACTCATTATTGTCATGTATTTAGATTCATTAAGACAACCAGCATATAAGAATGATCCATTTTATTTTTTACTTTCATTTTTATTGTTGTCATCATTTACATAAACATATGATTTAGTCTAGTACTTTAATATGCTGAACATGATGTGGAAACAAAGTGGATGTTTAGATTGAATATTAATTATTATAGTTCTTTTTTAATAGATTTTTCAATAGATTTATTTATGACTAAATTGACTATTTATTCTCAGCCAATAGTTCAGATACGATATAAAAAGAGTTTCTCATGAAGCATATCTTTATTTAAAATGTCATGGGTATATGAGATGCTATTTCCCTTTTAAATACTTTAATAGATTATTTTAATTGATGCTCTTAATTGAGTAATTGGTGGAATACTTTGTATATAAAGGCTGAAGTTTTTATTCTTGATTGTAACCTGATGAAGCGCACCGGGATGGTGCGTGAAAGCGCTTGTTCTCTTTGTTAAATTAAATTATCGATTTTACATTGTGGTGGTTCCTTGCAGTTTTTTCAATTCTCACTACAGATCACAATGTCATCTGCAAACATCATAGTCCACAGGGACTCCTGTCTGATCTCACTTACATGCATATGCCCACTAATTATAGCTACTTTATTAACACCTCAGATATCTAATTTTGATCAAATGAATATATATATATATATATATATATATATATATATATATATATATATATAATGTGTGTGTGTGTATGTGTGTGTATAAAACAGTCATATTTTAGTCTATTGTTGTGATCAAATAAATTAAAGCATAAATGATAATCACTAATAATGTATTTCAGCACATTGCTGTCACACACACATGCATTGCAAGCTATTAAAATCCCTTCCCTATAAGCACACACACACACGCACACATGCACACACACACACACACATGCACACACACACACACACACACACACACACACACACACACACACACACACACACACACACACACACACACACACACACACACATGCACACGCACACATGCACACACACACACACACACACACACACACACACACACACACACACACACACACACACACACACACACACACTTTTGTGCTTTTGTGCACATGTGCATGCAAACATACACAAAAACTCAGACAGATACACACAACCTCTTACAGCTGTTTCTGCTGTATTTTTTTACTACCTATGGCTTTAAAAAAGAAAACCTGCGCAGAAAAATTCAGGCAGAAGGAATATGTTTTTTTTCTACTTGGAGTTTCCTGTTCTGATTAAGTTTTTTTTTTGAGTGACTGTTAGAGAGAGTAAAGAAAGGCAACAGTCATCCCACTTCACAAAGGTGGGCCATCTACAGACCCTGGAAACTATAGACCCATAAGTCTCACTAGTCTTATATGAGAAAGGCAACAGTCATCCCACTTCACAAAGCTGGGCCATCTACAGACCCTGGAAACTATAGACCCATAAGTCTCACTAGTCTTATATGTAAAGCCATGGAAAGAATTATCATGGAGATAATCAATAGAGATGTAGGAAACCTCCAGACACTGGACCCAACCCAGTTTGGTTTCATAAAGGGCAGATCATGCCTACTCAACCTGGTGGGCTCCTTTGAGAAGGTCACCAAAGCAATGGCTGAGAGCAAAATCGTTCACACTGCCTTCCTTCACCTTTCCATGGCATTTGACACAGTGCCTCACTCGAGCATCATTGACAAACTCAAGAGATTAGGTATAAACCTAAGGTATAAACCCTTATGCCATCTGGTGGATAGCCAGCAAGCTCACAGACAGGACCCAGGAAGTTAGAATTAGGGAGCCCACCTCTATAAACAGACCAATCATCAGCAAAGTGCCTCAGGAATTGTTCTTGGGACCACTCCTTTTTGGCATTTACTTCTCTGAAGTCAAGGCAAATGTCAAGAGCCTCTGGCTGACCATCTCTGCAGAGGATTGCAAATTAGGAGCAGTCATAGAATCCCCCACTGACACTAATGTTCTCCAAGAAGGGCTGACACAGGCAAATAACTGGTGTCAGACCCGTGGACTAAAACTAAATGTTAATAATGCTAAGAAATGCATAATAGTATCCTTTGAGAAGTTAGACACCAGTAAGAGTCGACCCAATAGTCGAGACTTGGGGACCCACACAGACAGTCATCTAGCCTTTGACCATCATATGTCTATGGTAGTGAGGAAATCATTCTATGTTATGCAATTTATAAACAAAGGTATAGCATTTTGGTCCAAGGAGGTCATTGTTCCACTATATTCAGCATTCATCAGACTTATCATTGATAACACTGCCCCCTTTGATGTGTACCTAATCAGGCACATTCAACAACTGGTGCGTCCAGAAACATTCCTCACGTAAAGAATACAGAGCATAAATAACATGCCATATCCCTGTATTCTGCCTCCTACAGGCTGTTGATGGGAGATCTATGCTTGGTATATAAGTCGTCATCTCACCCCACTCTGATGGGCCTTCTGCATATCCACAAAACAAGCAGCACCAGAATTACCCATTCTAACGATTTAAACCTTGCCTGTGATTCGACCCGCTGGAGAGGCAAGTATGTATCCCAAGGACTACCCATTCTCTAGAACAGGCTCACCATCCATGTGAAGCAGAATTCCTTCCTAACCCAATCCAAGTGTAACTTAGACAGTTAAATGGGAAATAGGAAATTCATCCCTGGTTTGGTATCTATCCCTCTAACAGACACAGTCAGCCTGTAAACGATTCATGTCCCAGGCCCCTGTTTGTAACCGTTTCATCTCCAAAGCACCTGCTTACAGCTGAGTACTAGAACTTGTCAGAGATTTGTGATGCATGGCTAGGCTTAAAAAGGCCTCAGTGGTTATTAGTCTAGTACACATCTATGAACTTATGAGCCTATGAACATGGGAACCCTTACCTAGGAAGAGGATATAGGTGCATACAATAATCTGTATATGGTTCCTATAAATAATACATGTAACTGTATATCTACAATGTAGCTGTGGGAATGCAGATCACTACCAGGGATGCCTACCCCTACATTATCTTGTATGTCTTAAATAAATATGGTATGTATATATGCTATGGAGACAGATGTAGTGGACCTCTCCATGTGTAACACCAACATCATAGCCCACTAGTCCACTGTCCTCTGTGACCTGCCTAGGTGGTCCTCTATCCTTGCTGTCTATGATGCTCACCCTCCCCTTATGTATCTGTGTGGGCTTTTGTATAGCTGAGCTGAGAAGGATGCCTTGGTACAGGCATTTAACGCTCTTAGTTTCACCTTTTGGAGAGAGGAAGGGCTCACCAGCAACTATGAGACCACATTTAGGAGACATTAATCCATGAAAAAATTAGGTACGCCTGCAAGAAGGCACACAGTAAAGTGTCAGAGAGATCAGCCAATGAAGGGGGCACTTCCCACTGCAAGCCTAACAGATGTTGAGGAGTTTGCAGTGTTCCTGCCTAGACATGAAGAAGACATGGGTATTGTACTTATAGCAGTACTAACAAGTTTCAGGTACTACCTACCCTTACGTTTTAGAGGGAGATGTACAAGTTAGTAAGCATACTGAATGTGTATCTGGATGGTGCAGGGTGTAGACAGGCCACATATACCACTGCATATGTTTCTCAGATAGACATGAATATCAACAAAGATATGTATCTGTTGTGTATCTGCACAGTCTGTACTACTATTTGCATGTACAACATAGGGTCTCACATGGAACATGGGTAATCAGAGTCACACCGCTCTTTCTTGCATTGTGAAGTCACAGGCCTGATGACTGCTATGGTGACACCAGTACAGGCTAGGTCAGGACAATAGGGTGAACTCAGTATCTAAGCATTCTCTGGTGATGATGTCAGTATCTATGCATTGTCTGGTGATGATGCTGACATACAACTTAAGTCACAGTCAGATGATACACAAGCACTGTCTGTCTCCATCCAGCATACCACTCAACCATAATGAATTCCTCTGTATTTCCCGGTTTTGAGGGCAAAATACTGGGGTGCCACGAATTCCCAAGTGGCTCCTTCAAATCCTGATTTTTTTTCATGATTTGTTTTTTCAGAGAATTTCTCAGTAAAAAGGTACGTGGTCACTGCATAATGCAGAGAGGTAAAGCTGGGCAACAATCTCTTCTCTCTCTCTCTCTCTCTCTCTCTCTCTCTCTCACACACATACACACACACACACACACACACACACACACACACACACACACACACACACACACACACACACACACACACACACACACACCTTTAGGAGTAACCAGTTTACTTGCAGCATGTTTACAGCAAGTAGGAGGAAGATGGAGCACTAAGCCACAAAGCACACAAACAGAGAGAAGACATGCATACTCCTCGCAAAATGAAGCTCAGATCCTGGTACTGAACCAGCAAAGCAAGTGCGACAATGCCATTTACCACACTCTGTGCAACCAACAAAGAAGTTAGACGTTAACTTTTCAAGTTAAAATACTCATTAAACCGAGGATGCATGTTACCTCAGAAAGTAGATTATAGTGTCTGGGCCAGCCTGGCACATTTATTTCAGTGCTGGATTTAAGGTGGCTGAGAATGCAAGCATTTAGATACCCAGAATTAGTAGCACTGTCTAGCATAAAGCACACAAAGTATCTACGTTTTGTTTTTTCCCTGAAGCACTCTCTGTAGTCAGTCAGTGACTTTGATCTTTGTTTTACCATAAAGTTACACAATTTACAAGGACCAGAACTATTCTATGATGCACAATCAGGGATATTTTTGAAAATAAATCAGATTAGGAAATAAGACATACCAGAAGCAAAGCAATTCCTGGCTTGCACAAAAACACACCTTTACGGCAATTTTGAGTAAGATGTTGGATGCATGTGACAGATCTGATTTTGCCGGGAAAGTTGGGTTGAAACGAGTTTACTGTTTTAGGAGGTTTATTCTTTGTTTGGGCGTGTATATCGTACTGCACTACTTTATTATCTTTTTCCTTAAGTTTTTTTTGGGGTATTATAAAATGATGGTTAATGGTGTGACAAATAGGGTTAGTCAGAGACTAGGACAGTATCTGGGGGCCTGGCCCAGAGATTAAATTTGCCCAATCAAACTGTTATGGTAAGACTAATGGCTGTGGAATCTGGGCTTGCTAAGATACTTAAAATATTTTGAATAACTTTTATGTTGTTATTGTACTGTAG
This sequence comes from Protopterus annectens, assembly GCF_019279795.1. Taxonomy (NCBI): domain Eukaryota; kingdom Metazoa; phylum Chordata; order Ceratodontiformes; family Protopteridae; genus Protopterus; species Protopterus annectens. Next base: position 1,835,648,916 of record NC_056728.1, read on the forward strand.
TACTATAAGACTACCTTGTTTTATTAATCTTGCTTAATAACGTCCAACATGTTCTTCAGATAATTTGAAGTAATATTTATTGATTGAATTTTTTTTGGGGGGGTGGGGGTGTAAATATAATATGAAGAGTTAATGCAGGTACACGTAGATAATGATTTTGCAAATCGGGCAATTTGTAAAGGAGTAGTAGTGCTTGACGTTTTAGTATACCTGCATTGCACAGAGTCTGTCTTCCTAAGTTAAAATATGTATGTTTCCGCTAATTATTTTTTTTAGTTAAACCTTTTACTTTAGTACCATGGATAGGCAAAACGTACAAAGGTGGTGTTTGTATGGGCGTGCACTGCACTGTGATACTTTTCCTGCTGTTGGGATGAGCCATAATAACAGGAGATAATGAAATCAGATGTATGTATCGGTAGTGAAATTAATATGGTTTAAATCACTCTTTCATTTAGGGCATATTTGGCAATGGGCAAATAACTAAATTGATTTTTAGCTTTCAGGTTTTCTCCAGGTTTGACTAATTATTGTTGTGACTTCAACGGAAACCAAATGTATTTGTATTTAGCTTTAGTTCATGGTCCTGGAATCAGAAATTAGTGAGGGATAGACAATTTGTGGAGGAAATATTGACTAACTTCAGGTGAGTTGATAACAAACTAGAGTATGCAGCCATTGTCGTACTTAGCTAGCCAGAGGCCCTGGATGTTAACTTTGTCACCACTGAAGTAACAAGAAACGAGAGAAGGCGTGCCGCATGCACCATGCTAATGCTAATCTGAACCCTAAGTCTACCCTCACTTCTGCCGCTAACTTATCCCAAACCCTTTCCCAAATATTACCACCATTCAGGCAAGCCTAGATCTGCGGTTTGTAAATAGGGTTTACTGAGAGTAGCAGAGAAGTCACTGTTTTGTGATTTTCTCATTTTGTGTCTTACATTTGTAGTGTCACTCATTTTTTGTCTCTCATTCGTATCTCTCACATTTGATTTGTTTGCCAATGAGATATATATGTGTGTGTGTGTGAGTGTGTGTGTGTGTGTGTGTGTGTGTGTGTGTGTGTGTGTGTGTGTGTGTGTGTGTGTGTGTGTGTGTGTGTGTGTGTGTGTATGTATATAGACAAAGAAAACCTGTTACCAAGGAAATGTAGTTTTCCAGCCTTAAGGGTTGTACATACTTTCCTTAAGGAAGAACAGATCATCAAAAAGGGATATGTATATATATATATATATATATATATATATATATATATATATATATATATATATATATATATATATATATATATACCCCCAGATTCACAAATCCTCCGTGTAAGACTTAATAAGTCTTACTCGGAGGCTGCAGTTGAATGGTATGATGTCAGCGTGCCATGAATATGCATGAGAGCACACTGACTCAACCGTAAGTCTTACACGGACCGTGTAAGAAAGCAGGGGGAGTGTCCGACTGCCGAGCAGTCTAAATGTCCACGCCCCTGCAAGTGTTTAAAATAAAAGCAAATAAACAAGAGCGAGTCCGCTCAAATGTCCCTGCACCCAACACCTCACTGTCTGATATTGTAAACCCCCATCACAGTTCTAAAACGCATAACATTCATTTTTTTTAAATTCCCAAAATAGCAGCCCGTATTTGCGCGTGGGTGTGCCCATTGCTTAGCTACAGTTAGCAATTCTGACATGGAAGAGCATAAGAAAGAATGTTTATGCAAATCACACCAAATAGTAATAGTGTAATGGTAGAGCGTTCGCACAAAGCAGAGGCAGTCACGGTTTGAGTCCCACCACTCCCTTTCGTATTTATTTTTTAAATCAGTATATGGAATAATACCTAACATATATGTTTAAACATAACTAAAAAGCAGTGAAATGGCCAATGTATCAGTGAACAAAATAAATATTTTAAAGGATCCCAATATAAAATTGCCTGCAGTTAAGCAGCGCTTCACCCAGCGCAATAGAGTTGCCCATAGTTCAATAGCGCTTTACCCAGTGCAATAGAGTTGCCCATAGTTTAACAGCGCTTTACCCAGCGCAATGTGTTTGTGCGGACGTGCGCGCCGCGCCAACCAGGGCACTGTAGGGCACCGAGCAGCAACTTAGAGCAAAGTTGCTTAAATGCAGCCACACCCCCCTAGCCTGTCTGGACAGTATGAAAATAAAATGAATGACAAGGTTTGAACCCAGGACTCTGTGCATCAGAAGCAAAGTACAGAACCACTAAGCCATGACAACATAAGGGAAACAGCTACTGTTAACATTCATATACTTACTAATGGTAGTTTAACCATTACTAAGCAGGTCTGCAGTCAGCCGAGAATTTTACAAAACGGCCAATCACAAAAAAGTGTGGGAAATGCGGCATATTTTAGCCCCACAGGCGGGAATACATGCCATAACTGATTGTAGCTCACATCTGCAGTTAGAATGTCTGGTGTCGGAGAGGGAACACGCTTCCGAGCACAACGTTGGGGCATTGAGGAGTCGAAATACATGGTTTGGCTCCTTGTCCACCGTCATGAGTCAAGACTCCTGCAGGGCCAGTTCCAAGGGACGGAGTACAAGGCAGAGGCTTGGAACCGGTTAGCTCGTGACCTCACCAGTGCCACAGGCATTCCTTGGACTGGTGAGCAGGTCCGTCACCACCATGCAGACCTGAAGAAACGAAAGCAGGACCGCCTGAACAAATGGATACAGGAGGCCCGTGGGATGCGGGATGCCCCACAACTGAGTATGTAGTAATGGAATGCAGTATGTAAGAATTGCTAATGGAGTATGTATAATGGATAGGTATGTCTCAATATCCCTTCATTTACTTTACAGCTGCAGGTGACCATGCTGCGAATCAGCATGCCTATGCTGATAGGCTGCTAAGGCTGCACCACCAGGCAGATTAGTGATTATTCTGCATGTATTGTTATATAAAATATGGGAGAGAGCGTGAAAGAAAGTGTTGTAGTCCAATAATACAGCCATAAAATTGCCTGAATAAGTCCTCTGCATGTACTGTCAGATAAAAACGTCAGAGAGGCAGAAAAAGAGTGTAGTAACCCATTAAGAAAGGTAACATATGTCTGGAATAATATCTCTGCAGGCACTGTCATATAAAATAAGTGAGTGAGCCTGAAAAAGAGTGTTCTAACCCATTAATAAAGGTATAATATGTCTTGAACATGTCTGCCATATACACCGTTAAAACAAATAAAGGACTGAGCCTGTGGAAAAGTGTGTAATGTCATTAATAAAGGTCTAAAACCTAGAGTGTGTCTGTGTCACAGAGTTTGAAATGTTGTTGTACCCTTGCATTATACAAACAGTACTGTTTGAAAAGGTGCTGGCAACCCAGAGTTTTGCAGTCCCATATAAAGTGGGTGATGGAAGTGCTAGTAGCTGTGAAACATATATACAGTCCACAATAGTCAGTTACTGGCTGGCATGAATAAGTAAATCTGGCACACGTGTAGCATGTTATTTTTCCCCAGAAATGTGAGTGTGTGTCAAGAAATGCAGGGTTCTGTACAAATTGAAGTGAAAATGTCATGTGAAAACATCCCAGATATGTAGATAAAGAAATATAAATGCAATCAAGAAATATGTAACAGTAACATCTGCATCCTGGATAGTTAGTATGTCAGATATAGGTCAGGCATATATTGAACTAGCCAAACCCATTACACAACCTAATGTATGGTGGCAAGTGTAATAATACATGTAGGGGATATACACTTGCAGTCACTAGGAATGTAGTGTAGACGAAAAGATAATTATAAGATGTTAACCGAGGTTTTTTCTACACCCTACTATATGTGTATAAACCATGCACTTCCACACCTCAGTGGGTATGTGTAATCTTAAATATTTGTTGGGACATATGTCCTATTGTTCTATAAATATTTGCATTCACGTTGATGCATGTGCCCTGTTTAAACACCACAATCATGGTGGCCTTTTGATACCAAACATCCCTGCATGCTGTTGGAATATCCACTGTGGTTCAATATATGCATGTGTTATGCTTGCTGTTCAACTGTTGGTAACCTTGGTGTGTTGGGTTAATGGGAATATTACTGCATGCTGTTACAACTAATCTGGAATGCTGTTTTACTTATGTTGTAATTAAACACATCTAATCGCAGAACGTATGGGAAGGCCGGTCCCAGCGGACCCACCTGTCCTTCCTCAGCTGGCGAGTGCACCTGGCACCAGCAGGTCCGGTGCCCAGCCCGGGCTCCCCTCCTCCATTGGTCCTGTGCCACCTTTGGGTGGAAGCGCTGTAGGGGATGGGGCTCGTCCCCCCCGTGCAAGCGTGGATGGAGAAGGGCCACCTGTCACCCTTCGAAGGGTCCGGGTTGTGGTGCGTAGGGAGATCAAGCGTTCAGTCGCTGATCCCCTATGCCAGCTCGAGGCGAGAGTGGCGAGTCTCATGGGTGACCCTGCCCATCCTACGCAGCCCGCAGCACAGCCACCCTTCCAGGCTGTGAAGGTTCAGTGGTGACTGCCCATGGGTGGGGATCTCAGTTCCACTGTTACCATCTGTGGGCTCATGGGCTTGCAATTTCCAAACATCCAACCCCTTCAGTTGTGTTCACCCACCCCATGTGTCATACACCGACCCTGTATGCGTCTTGTCTGTCTTGTCTGTCTACCTTCCCAACCTACCTCCCCGGACATACCTACTTCCTCTACCTCACTTCCCACTCTCACCTGAAAAAAAAAAAAAAAAAGGGCAATCTGTACCCACAAAAAAATTACGCCCCATACATAGCTGCCCATTTCGCACACATGTCCATTGGACATGTAAGCTGATAATTAGAATTGGCAGTACAACATACTTTGTTGTTCTCACCCCTCTCCCAGGGGTGGAAGGTTTCAAATTTCACTCCAAATTCCTTGCATATGCACAGCTGTTGCTGTTAAAGAAATGGGCAGCCATGGACCTTCCCTACACCCATCCTGCACATCCCGAGCTTGTTTACCTACTGTCTGTCCCTCTTTGTGCCCTCTTTTTCACCACTTTCCTATCTCCCCATTTTCTTTTCTTTAAAAGAAATTAGCATGGGGGTTAGCGAGAGTAAGCATTTTTAAGCAGTTTAAGTGGGATTAAGTGAGTGTGTGCATGTGTATACTTAGCTAAGCATCGCTAAGTGTTGCGCAAACCCACGCAAACCTGCTTACAACTGCTTAAAAGTGCCTTAGTCACTCTATGGCAGGGCCCTTGTTCTGCTGAGCAGCAAAAGAAAAAAAACTCTGCCAGTCTCAAACTCCAGACCATTGACACAATACACTGCATAAATTACCACTAAGCCACAGCAGATATACAAATAACTTGGTTCTGAAATAAATATATCATGCATTACAATGAGGGAATGTAAATGGAAATTAGGAATGGTATAACACAAATTCTTTTCTGTGGGTATTTACCAGCAGTGGTTGTGGAATTGCATGACATGACTGTGAAAGGAGAACCAGTCATCCTAGCAGGGAATAATGTTACAGTAGCACCTTACAAACACCACACAGTATCAGACCAGGATAAATACTGGCCACAGGAATACAGTGCAATAACCACATTTGTATGGCAGTTAATTGTGTAAGTGAGAAAAAAGTACATACTCCCATGTATCCTGTGTTAGCATTTGGAGGGGTGCGTACATGTCTACACTGAGATGTGTGTACTGGAAACAGCAACATTCAGGTTTGAGTACAACATGCATATAACTGGCTACAAACCTTGCATCAGATAAGAGACATATACCAACCTTCAGACTGACACAACGGTGTCCAGAGCAAACAAGCATGGGCCCCGCCTTGGAAATCTGAAAGGGCTACGCCTACCTAACCTAGCATTTTATAGCAGTGGGCTGCAATCACAGTGAGTAATGCAATCACCAAACAGCAGGCTCCATGCAATTACTGAATGGTGGGCAGAAATTGGTGCAGAGGCTGTCACATGCACAAGTACAGATACCTAGAAAAGCAGGCTGTACCTGCAATCCACACATGCAATTATATCATTGCAGGTGCTGTGAGATAGAGAGTGAGAGAGAGAGAGACACGGACACAGACACAGACTGAGACAGAGACAGAGCAGAGTGAGAAACTGAGACAGAAAGTTAAATAGAGGGCGAAAACCCAAAACAAACCACCAATAAAAAAAAACTACAAACCGTAACACACGGAGCAGGGAAATACAAAGGTAAGGTATGTAACTCACATGTATGTGTTGGCATGTTGTAGATGTTCCTGAAGAGTACTCTAGACACTGCAAATCATCCATGTGTGGCAGCAGTATGTATCTATCTGTATCTGCACATGTGCATAGGGCAAGGGACATACTGCAACTGTTAGTGAAGGGTGGGCAGATATCTGTCAGTGAAGGTTGATATGTGCATATATCCATGTAGGTTGTAGTGTGTGGCCTAGAAAACAGCATGCAGAGCGCAGGAGCAGCCTTAGGTCAACTGGTGCCCTAGGCAAAAGGGCTCCATGGCACCCCCTACCACACTTCCTGGTGCCCCCATCCTTGTCTCACTACACCACATAAATACTGGAAAAGCATCCCTGCTAGAGTGGCGCCCTAGGCGGCCGCCCAGTTGGCCTATGCCTAAGGCCAGCTATGGTAGTGTTGATATATGTCATGTGGTGGTTAAATGCTGTGGGACAGATTTGTCAGATCTGCTGTGTTACAGCCAGTGAGGCCTGCTAATGCTACAAGGGCTGAGGCCACCCACATGCATTCTGCACAACACTGTGCAATTTAATCACATACCTGTACATCCCACAACTATCGCATAAGTGATATCCCCACCATGAAAGGTGGACTGTACATGTGCATATATGTACATCCATGTGTACAGCAATGTCCATTGACCATCCTACTAGACCATGTGCACGTGGTGCTGGCCAGTCCCAGCAGGGACATGGGTCCAGTCATCATACCTCTGCCTCTGATGATAGCACCCAGTCAGGGTTGGTACCAGATACTGCCCGTAGCACCCCTGCTAGGCACAGATACTGTGTCCATGGCCAGAGACAGTGATCTGTACAGCCTAGCAGGTACAGTCTGTGGCTGTCCCACAACTGCTCATATATGGCAGCCACATGGTGGAGTTGTGTGCATGCAGACACACACACATTTACCATACAACTAGGGCTCACACATACACACACACATTACATCAACATTGTCCCATGCAGTACTGTTGTCCCTCACACACACACACACACACACACACACACACACACACACACACACACACACACACACACACACACACACACACACACACACACACACACAGAAATGCCGATTGGATGGGTCAATGTCGGGCTCTGGCAAACCTACAACACACCCTGTGCATATGATGACACCTGTGCCACCTCCTGTCATCTGTCACATTAATGCAGGAATAGGCTAACATGGTTCTGATGCACAGGGTGACATTATAGCAGTGTAGCAATAGTAGCAAGTTGCCAACAGGAAAGTGTACTGATATCCTTGTAGGTATATCTGAGCAGGCATTATGCATCACAGCTCTGATAGTCATTGTAGCATTGTTTACACCAGTGTTAGGTCTGAGTATGTATTGTCCACCCATGTGCCACTTGGCTGAAGTGTACAGTGTTGCCAGCATGTGTTAGTGAGTGGACAGTACGTGTGTGATGTGTGCATTACAAATTAGCGGGTGTACATCTGTGAACATGGTGTGTGCGCACTGTCTGCATGTACATGCATAGTGGACATGTGGGATGTACGACATACCCTGTTCTACACATTGTTAACATCTCATGGTATCTTTCAATGGCCAGTATGCATTCTACTACAGATAATTACTAACATACGTGTGTATGACATGGGTTGGCACTATGCTGTGGGTGGTACCGTTGATATCTGTCAATGATCTGCAGTCTGGTAGTATACACCACCTCAACAGCATGAATATAACCAATCATTAGATGATGTCCTGACAAATGACTCACAGTTGTAGGGAACTCAGTAACAGTTGGATCCTTCCAGTACTATACTATAACAGTAACCAGTGGTATTGACTGCCACACGTTCCTGGGACCACACCTGTGTGGCATATAGCCCTCTTAGGTACATGCAAACACATTAGGGATATGTCCATCCACATCTGGAAATGCATGCATTGGCCTACACTGCATTCCCCAGATGGTACCCATATCCTACACAAGGGTATCATAAAGACAGATACCTGTTGTCCAATACATGCTGTATAGCAGTACGCCATCTATGGCATAGTCATCCACATTTACTGTACATACTATCCCGACAGTACCACATAGATGGTAGCCCTGAACATGTATGTTGGGTACCAATGTGTACAGACAGACACTTGTTATGTCATCTGTCCCTTGGTATCCACATATCCATAGATATTGTGGGGTCCCTCGGTGTTTCACATAACACATTAGGGGCCTGCATGCATATCCACAGGGCTGGTGCACACCTATAATGACTGTCCATTATTGCCAGTCGTTGTTGTGTATGAACATGTCTGACATATACCTAGACAATTACCCTCACTCACAGTACTCTATAGTACGTGTCATGGGTGTGTGTGGCAGGGATGTCCTTGGCCACGGATCACTACATTGGCTGGGCTTGATGCATACATACATATGTGACCTATGATCTGAGAAGCAGTGGCACAATCTGTCTAAGGTTACAAATGTATCCACGTAGTATGCAGGCTTCACATCTATGTACTGATTGAGGTCACATGTACACAAATTTATTTGACACGCAGATACCCGATGTGTGCAATGCACATACTGTTTGAAACATATGTCATATCCTTAGTAAAAGATGTCATACCCTTAGTAAAAGCAAAACCCACACTGTATTGACCACCTGTGGCACACACACAGCGTTTGCAGGACTCAAACCCCTACCTAACTATGTTATGATATTAGAAAGATACTCATTAACATGGCGCACTATATGCAATATTGGGTGGCTTTTGTTCTCCTTGAACATTTGTAGGATGCTGACATCATCGAACTTTCCAAAGAGGGATGTACCTCACTTAACGTGTTTTCCCAGTCTCCAAAAAGGCTACTCCTTTCAAAGGAAATGACACACATACACCCCTCCCCCCTCACACTTGGCATTTGTAGGACTCAAACCCTTATTTAACTATGTTATGATGCTAGAAATATACACATTAACAGAGCACACTACATACATTATTGGGTGGTTTTTGTTCTCCTTGAATATTTGTAGGATGCTGACATCATCAGACTTTCCAAAGAGGGATGTACCTCTTTTAATGTGTTTTCCAGTCTCCAAAAAGGCTAGTTCTCTCAAAGGAAATCACACGCATACACTTGACGTTTACAGGACTCAAACCCATACCTGACTATGTTATGATGCTAGAAAGATACACATTAATACAGCGTGCTATATGCATGACTGGGTGGCTTTTGTTCTCCTTGAATATTTGTAGAATGCTAACATCATCAGACTTTCCAAAGAGGGTTGTACCTCTTTTAATGTGTTTTCCCAGTCTCCAAAAAGGCTACTTCTCTCAAAGGAAATCACACACATACTCACACCCCCCCACACATACACTTGTCATTTGCAGGACTCAGACCCCTACCGGATTATGTTATGATACTAGAGAGATACAAATTAACATGGCACGCTATATGCATTACTGGGTGGTTTCTATTCTCCTTGAATATTTGTAGGATGCTAACATCATCAGACTTTCCAAAGAGGGATGTACCTCTTTTAATGTATTTTCCCAGTCTCCAAAAAGGCTACTCCTCTTAAAGGAACTCACACACGTACACTTGGCGTTTGCAGGTTTCAGACCCCTACCTAACTATGTTATGATGCTACAGAGATACGCATTAACACAGCGCACTATATGCATTACTGAGTGATTTCTGTTCTCCTTGAATATTTGTAGGATGTTGACATCATCAGACTTTCCAAAGAGGGATGTACCTCTTTTAATGGGTTTTCCCAGTCTCCAAAAAGGCTACTCCTCGCAAAGAAAATCACACACATACACTTGGTGTTTGCAGGACTCAAACCCCTACCTAACTATGTTATGATGCTAGAGAGATATATACTAACACAGTGCACTATACGCATTACTGAGTGATTTCTGTTCTCCTTGAATATTTGTAGGATGTTGACATCATCAGACTTTCCAAAGAGGGATGTACCTCTTTTAATGGGTTTTCTCAGTCTCCAAAAAGGCTACTCCTCGCAAAGAAAATCACACACATACACTTGGTGTTTGCAGGACTCAAATCCCTACCTAACTATGTTATGATGTTAGAGAGATACGCATTAACACAGCATGCTATATGCATTACTGGGTGACTTCTGTTCTCCTTGAATATTTGTAGGATGTTGACATCATCAGACTTTCCAAAGAGGGATGTACCTCTTTTAATGTGTTTTCCCAGTCTCCAAAAAGGCTACTCTTTTCAAAGGAAATCACACACACAGCGTTTGCAAGATTCAAACCCCTACCTAACTATGTTATGATATCACAGAAATACGCATTAACACAGCATGCTATATGCTTTATTGGGTAGTTTTTATTCTCCTTGAATATTTGTAGGATGTTGACATCATCAGACTTTCCAAAGAGGGATGTACCTCTTTTAATGGGTTTTCCCAGTCTCCAAAAAGGCTACTCCTCGCAAAGAAAATCGCACACATACACTTGGTGTTTGCAGGACTCAAACCCCTACCTAACTATGTTATGATGCCAGAGAGATACATACTAACACAGTGCACTATATGCATTACCGAGTGATTTCTGTTCTCCTTGAATATTTGTAGGATGTTGACATCATCAGACTTTCCAAAGAGGGATGTACCTCTTTTAATGGGTTTTCCCAGTCTCCAAAAAAGGCTACTCCTCGCAAAGAAAATCGCACACATACACTTGGTGTTTGCAGGACTCAAACCCCTACCTAACTATGTTATGATGCCAGAGAGATACATACTAACACAGTGCACTATATGCATTACTGAGTGATTTCTGTTCTCCTTGAATATTTGTAGGATGTTGACATCATCAGACTTTCCAAAGAGGGATGTACCTCTTTTAATGGGTTTTCCCAGTCTCCAAAAAAGGCTACTCCTCGCAAAGAAAATCACACACATACACTTGGTGTTTGCAGGACTCAAACCCCTACCTAACTATGTTATGATGTTAGACAGATACGCATTAACACAGCATGCTACATGCATTACTGGGTGGTTTCTGTTCTCCTTGAATATTTGTAGGATGTTGACATCATCAGACTTTCCAAAGAGGGATGTACCTCTTTTAATGTGTTTTTCCAGTCTCCAAAAAGGCTACTCCTCTCAAAGGAAATCATACACATACACACACACACCCCCAGCGTGCTATATGCATTACTGGGTGATTTCTGTTCTCCTTCAATATTTGTAGGATGCTGACATCATCAGACTTTCCAAAGAGGGATATACCTCTTATAACGTGTTTTCCCAGTCTCCAAAAAGGCTACTCCTCTCAAAGGAAATCACACACATACACTTGGCATTTAGCAGGACTCAACCCCCTATCTAAGTTATGATGCTAGAGAGACACACATTACCACAGTGCGCTATATGCATTACTGGGTGGCTTTTGTTCTCCCTGAATATTTGTAGGATGCTGACATCATCAGACTTTCCAAAGAGGGATGTACCTCTTTTAATGTGTTTTCCCAGTCGCCAAAAAGGCCACTCTCAAAGTAAATCACGCACATACACTTGGCATTTGCAGGACACAAACCCCTACCTGACTATGTTATGATACTAGAGAGATACACATTTACATGGCGCACTATATGCATTAGTGGGTGGTTGCTGTTCTCCTTGAATATTTGTAGGATGCTGATGACATCATCAGACTTTCCAAATAGGGATGTACATCTTTTAATGTGTTTTCCCAGTCTCCAAAAAGGCTACTCCTCTCAAAGAAAATCACACACATGCACACACTTGGCATTTGCAGGACTCCAACCCCTACCTGGCTATGTTATGATACTAGAAAGATACACATTAACATGGCGCACTATATGCATCACTGGACGGTTTCTGTTCTCCTTGAATATTTGTAGGATGCTGACATCATCAGACTTTCCAAAGAGGGATGTACCTCTTTTAATGTGTTTTCCCAGTCTCCAAAAATGCTACTCCTCTCAAAGGAAATCACACACACAGCGTTTGCAAGATTCAAACCCCTACCTAACTATGTTATGATATCACAGTAATATGCATTAACACAGTATGCTATATGCTTTATTGGGTAGTTTCTATTCTCCTGGTATATTTGTAGGATGATGACATGGTAATGTGTGTACACATTTTTATGCAATCCCAGGAATGATCCATGTAGGTCGGCAGGTATCAACAGCTTGTACAGGACCCCGTGAGTCTCACCTTGTGTGATCTATCTGTGGACACATTGCCATCCCTTCATATGTCAACACATATCTATGCACAGATTGTTGGTTTTGTGGATACGACATGTGTCTGTGATGTTGATGAAGAGCTGTTCAAAGTCTATGTGGGACATGTGTAGCTCTGTTCTGTGATGTATGTCCTGGGTGGCTGCCTTGCAGACGGTGTAGCATGCTTGAGAACCATGATCTGCACATGAACATACCACAGTTGGTAGGGCTGTGTGTTTGTCGGTTTCCAATAGTTCTGTTTATGACTTCTGCCATGATGCACTCCATGGCCTTGCAGATCAGACTTTATAGGCTTACTGGACTATACTTCTCATGGTGTGTTGTGCACCCACACATGTGGGGAGTGCCATATGTTGCTGTAACACATTCAATGGTTCCAGGTCCTGTGGAGTGGGTGAGGCTCAACAGACTGTTCAGGTGCAGGGTCTGTTTGTTCTGTAGTGCATGCATGACACATATTGGGAACCAATGTAATCCAATTGCTGCCATGCTTTTGGCTTTGGGAGGAGATGTTCAGCCATTCTACATGTGATATCTCCTGGTATGATGTCAGGGACTATCGTTAGTGGGGGGTGGGTATGTATACATGGGCCTGTCTGACAGGATGTCAGCAATGTCAGTAAGGTACAGTTGCCCTGACTCAGCACATATATGCGTGTACATTACTATTTATTACATAGCTGAAGGACATGTCATGATTCTCAGTCTGGACTCCTTCTCAGCTACACTTTACAAAACACCGACAAACCTGAGCACTAATCCCGGTTATACTCTTTTACACACTTAACACCCTACTGATCCTTTGTGATCAGGCTACAGAGTATGTCATCATAATACACTGGCATGTCCAGGGTTCGGTTTCATGTGTACTCTCCAGTCCAGCTAGTGAATATTGTGGTTATGACACAGTGTCACATCTGCCTCATGTACACAGACAACCCTCTCCTCCTCACATCACACTCACATATATGTGGGAGATGTAACAATATTGACATACAAGATGCTGAGCTCTCTCGACCCATGACTGGCATAGTCTATCAGGTGGTGAGGGTGACCACACACACCACATATCAGTCTCAAATACACCAATAGTGACAGCAAACAAACCACATTATCACACATACACATATTCGGAGGCTCTACATGCACTCTGCCTAAGCAGCAGAGACCTCCAAAGCAGACACACATACAACTGCTACCCCACTACAATGCCCACATGTCACACAGTTCACAATGTCAGTGTGCCACACAGTCACTGCTCTTTGGGCTAAACAACACACCTGATACACTTGTTATAGGTGACACTTAATGTCAAACACACTATCGTCCCACTCACCAGACCAGACAGGGGAATAGTCACTTTGAGCTGTCTCTCAGGTGCCAGGATCCGCCACATAACACATGCACTCAGGTCACTCCAAAGCAAGTCCAGGACTGGCTCCATCATTGTCCATGCTGGTGCGTACAGCCTCAGACGTTCCTCCATGGACCACATGACATGAAACATAGAGGAACTTTGTGATCATATAGCCCAGCCCAGTATTACCCTGACCTTGTCTAGCATCTTACACTCACCAAGTATGATGTCACAGTATACCAACAAACTGATCACATTTAACAGTTGGCTAACATATTGGTGTTATTCAAAGGGGATACAGTGTCTGTCACCCTGGGGTGACATGCTCGACATGCCACGTAGCTTCCCTATGGACAGCTTGCACCTGTCACCCTTGGACTTTTGAATACTGGCTAGGGCACTTGCTGCCACCATACTGCCCTATTTAAGCAGGGCTCAAAGGACAGAACCACCTCCATACACATTACAGAGTACACGACACTGAGGGTAATGCTGCTCAACACCAGATGTCTTACCCTCAAATTGCGCCCAGTCAGGAATCTCCTCAGTTTGGAGGATAGCAATATCTGTGCACTAACATACACATGGTTGAGGCTCCCACATGCACACCAGCACTACCAGGTTGTATTTCATACCATGCTTTCTGACCACATAACTCGGAATGGCCAACACAAATAGGGGGAGTATCCACATACATCACAGATACACATACCTCCGGGTTGGTAGCACTGCACAATGCATCACGGACCATACATATGCACCTAACATTGTGCAAATCTGCCTTTTGGTTTGTTGCCTGCTACAGACCACACTCCCCAACACAGCAACCTCACTCAGCTTTCCTGGTAACATTGGAGCATATGAAGGTCTCCCCAAACACCATTATATTGGGTGACATCAAATACCCACACATTGACTGTGGATAGTACTCAGGCCCCAACACCCTCGCCCAACAGTTGCTACTATTTCTAAACTCATATGCTATGGCACAACTGGTCACCACACCCACAAGAGGGGACAACATATTGGACATGATCATCACCGACATGGGGACTCTATGTTCCACACCTGTGATATACCCCTCATTGGTAAGGGCAGAACATACTTTATCTCACTGGACATCCATATCCCGTCCCCACACCCATCCTGGGTAATCTTGGTGAACTTCCCAAAAGCAAACATCACACTCCTCCAAACCACGGTGGTATCCTTCAGAGACCCTGGGTCAGTGGTAAGTATGGCTCAGACTGCTGAATCTTTTACATACACATTCTATGGACACCTAGTGGATCACATGGATCGTTACATCCAAAATAACAACTGGACTCACTCCTTTAATGGCAGTGGACCTGTCTGGTAGACCCCAGCCATTAATATGCTTTACAACAAATGGAGGAAGCTACTACATGATAGAGCACAATCCCAGACAGGGAAGGCATCTGTGATCTGTACTAGCGGACTGCTACAATCACTCGGGTATTTATGTCAGGCACACTTTTAACGGACAATTGCACCAGACACGTCAGACAATCACAAGGCCTTCTTCAGTTGATTCAGGTACCTGGCTGGACACTCACTGATATGCTGTGTGTTACTGCATACTGACTAAACATACCCTGAACCCACTGACATTGCCATCATCCTGGCAAACAGGTACAGTGCAGATGTGTCCCCCCATCCCCCCTAAGGTGGTACTGTCCATACCAACAGAGTGTAACCTCCCAGACATCACGAGTAAACAGGTGAGTGCTGCCCTCCCCACAGCGGACAACACAGCATCAATGGGACCAGACAGTGTCCCGGCCTGTGTCGTACACAGCCTTCATGACAGACATAACACTCACATTATGTCACTGTTCGATATAAGAGTTACTGCAGGATATGTACCCACGGAATGGCGTACAGCGATAGTGGTCCCGCTCCACTGAATACTGCCACAATAGACCACAGACAATATCAGCCTAAAAGGCTAACTAGCCTGTTCTGCAAAGCTATGGAGTGTATTGTAATGGGACTCATGCACATAGACATGGGAAGCCTACAGACACTGGGTCCTACACATTACAGCATTGTTGTGAGCAGAACTTGCTGTTGGACCTGTTCATATTCTTTCAACAGTTACAAGGTCCATCAATGTTGGGACGGTTGTCCACACAGCCTGCCTGGACCTTGCACAACCCTTCAACACAATACCCCACTTGGCCATTATGCATAGGCTCACCAGCATCCATATCGACACATATCTGACACGATGGATTGCTACCTGGAGCAGGGATAGCACCCACATGCTCAGTGTTGCAGGTGCCATGTCTGACTATACACCAGTTATACCTGGCATCCCACAAGGCTCAGTCCTGGGACCTCTCTTGTTCAGTATATATTTGTGTGATGTACAGGCTATCGCAGGAGAGATATGGCTGCCCATGTTCGCAGATAACTGCAAACTGGGTGCCATAATCAGCTCTCCTGCTGGCACATGCATACTCATACAGGGTCTCACAGAGATAGGTTGACTGGTGCCTGAGTCATGGCCCACGGCTACATGCCATTAGTTGCATAGTCATCCCTTTTGAGGATGACAAGATGCCCACACATTACCACATAGGTTGTAATCCATTACATAAAGTAGTAGTTGTTCGGGTTTGGGGACACGACCTGTTCGTACTCTCGCCTTTGACAATCCTATTGCCATAGTGGTTAGACAGTACGTCTACATAGCCCACCATATCCCACATGGTTTCACATGTTGATCACGTGTGGTCATTGTGCCCCTATACTCTTCACGACCATGGTTGGTTACTATGCCACCTTTGGGATGTACCTTACCTGACACCTGCAGCAACTGTAATGGCCACAAATGTTACTCTTCGAGCAGATGTAGGGACTCACACAGATGCCCTGCACAGTTCCAATACAGTAACTCCAGCTCTACTCAGTCACTTACCACCTACACGGATGTGTTGTGTGCCTGTAGTTGAAGGCAATATCTGACCCAGACTTACTGGACATGCTCCACCTCAGGATATCTGACTCCCTTGCTGCTACACACTCTAGGGACATATACCTCAGCACTGATGTTAAAAGGACATGCTGGGGGGACAGATTATTATCAGAAAGACTCCACTCACTCCGGAGTGTAGTCCCGGTTTTGCATAGGCAGAGCCACCCACTGACCACCTACAGGTGACATCTTGACAAGTGGATGGGTGATCGCATGTTTACCAATGGGATATCTTCTGGGTCCCTGCTAGACAGAGGCACAATACACTGAACGTAAATGGGCTGTCTTGTGTGACCTACTATTCACAGGCACAGTGCTCTGATTTGACTGGGTTGCAGTAGCCAAACACACTCTGGCTATGCTTGTACATGCCCTAGGGCAGATAGCCTAGTATCAACCTCTGAACCTATGATAATTTTCATGATGCACAATGTTTATTGCTGATACTGTTTGCAGGTTTTTATCATCATTGCTTTCACACTTTATATGAACCGCTTAGGTATCTGCAGAACATATTTGCTTATGGCAGGGTTCCACTATATTATATACGTGTCTGTTGTCATATAAGTGTGTGCACAGGGCAGATTGCTGTGTAGTGAGAGGTTCCTGGGTTAACACATGCAACTGCCTGCTATGTGTGGCCCAATGCTTTACTCCAACATGGCCTAAGTGTGTGAGCATGCCCAGTTCAGACAGTCAGTGTTCTGTTGCTTGACATTTGTCTCATGTATTCATGTGTGTGAGCATGCCCAGTGTAACCTTTCAGTATGTTGTTGTCTGAGGTCCACTACATTTGTTGATGCATGTCTACATGTCCATTATTAACATTTGTACTGTTTGTGTTGAAAGTCAGGTTCTATTCTTACTGCAGGACTCACCTTTGTGTCATAACTCGACAGGGATTATGCTGTACCTGCAGGGTTTCCGTGAAATACTTTGCATAGACTTATCAACATTTCTTCATACAGCCTAACCACTACACTACTGTCATGGTTTAGTGGTTCAGTACTATGACTATAGTACACAGTATCCTGGGTTCGAGGCCCATTGCCGCTTATATTCTCATACTGAGCAGACCAGACTGTTTAGGGGCCAGTAGAGCAAATATGAGCATGTTGGCTTTTGTTCAGCTATGCCCTACTTAGACCCAGTTTGTCCAACATTGCTCAATATTAACCATCATTGCTGGACATTGGCCAATATTACTCTACATTGACCACATTTGTAGTAGTTGGTGTGTGTGATTTTGTTTACATTGACTTCATGATGGTAAATGCTGTTTAGCACTGCTTTATATTGCTTAACACATGGCAATCATGCCTCAGGTGTTGATACAGGGCTGCATATGTCGGATGCACATAATACACTCCCTATACATGTTTGAAAGCAGGTAGTGTCAACGTAGGCATCCCTTTTACTATATGTGCGGGTCAGAGAGAGGTATCATTTCCAGAGTTCCTACTGAGCCAGTCTATGTGCTATGCGTTGCCTCTTTTCCAAGGCCAAGGCATACTGGGCACGCCTCCTTCTGCCTACTGGGGCAGGCTCAGGTTGTTCCTCCGAGTCATGCTCTGCCTGTGATGGCCTTGGCAATGGTGGGGGACTGTTTGGCCCAGGCCTATGCTGGTCCTGCTGCAGCTGTTTTTGCAGGAATATATTATGTAGCATAGCACATACAATGACAATTTGGGTACATGTAGTTGGTGAGTACTGCAAGGCTCCACCAGATGTGTCCAGGCACCGGAACCATGACTTGAGCAGCCCAAACACACGCTCAATTACATTTCGTGTTTGTGCGTGTGCCTCATTATGGCATTCCTGTTCAGGTGTGTGTGCGTTTCTGATGGGTGTCATCAGCCACGGCTCCAGTGCATAGCCAGCATCCCCCACTAGGTGACCATGTGGGATATCCCGATTGGCAAATGTCTGGTACAGCTGCGTCAGATGTCAGATATGGGAATCATGGTAGCTTCCAGGGCAGCCAGCACACACATTCAGTATTATGCCCTGGGCATCGCACATGACCTGGTAGTTGATGGAGGGGAAGCCCTTGCGGTTGAAGTAGACCCTACCCCACTCACCGGCTTGTGCTTTGATACATATGTGCGTGCAGTCTATTGCACCCACTACCTCAGGGTATTCCGCTATTTGTTGGAAGAGACGCATATTGCTGGCCAATACCTCATGGTAATTGGGGAAATATACATGATCACCGACATGTGCTGACATGGCATCCAGGAACTGGTGCAGTACCCTGGATGCTGATGCCTGTGATATCCCCATCATATCACCAGTTGGTCTCTGGAAGGTACCTGTTGCTAATATTCTTAGGCCAACACATACCTTAGTTTCCACTGGGATGGGTTCCCCTCTGTTGGTTCTGTGTGTGAGGTGTGGCCTGCACAGCTCAACAATTTGCTGCAAGAGGTCTCTGTCCACTCTATAGCGCTCCACTATCTCCAGCTCATGTAGCCACTGGTAGGTAACCCTGGGCCTGTACACTCTTCTCCATCTCCTCACTGTGGGTTGTCCAGCAGCATTTGCATTATCACCACCCTCAGCATGTTGCATATGTCGCCTTATAACAGCAATGGCAGCCCCTAACATTTTTTGTCTCAGTGAAGCCTTTTCAGTTTTCACTTCTATTAGCTTACTGCAGTGTTGCAGTGTCTCTTGAGAGAAACATAAAAGACTGTTGTTTGGAGAGTTTTAAGTGCTGGGCTGGGCTGGGCTAGTGTTCTGCCTGGGTAATTGCCTGATTCTGATTATTTTCATCTGCTAGCTCTGCTAGTACTCCCTGGTAACTTCCACTATTTGGTGTGCTTCCTTTTTCCTTACTGTTTCCTGGGGGGGGAGCGCTGTGCACATAAGTGCAAACACACGCACAGCAGCTAACACGCACGCACACATGTTTACACTGACTAAAGCTTGCTTATTCTTCTTACAACGCGCGCACACCGGCGCAAACGCGCTTACAACTGTTTACACAGCCTTACATATGCTTACTCAAGCCTGCAGCGCACACGCTTACACGTGCACACTGTCTTACTCGGGTTTACTGGCGCACGCAAGCATGCGCTCAGCAAGAAACTTTGGTGTTATCCACGGCATACACCTTCGATTTCTTGACTTTACCTGGCCTACCTATTGACACACCTCTTTCACTATTATGTAAATGTAAGCTGACACATGTCACTCTGCTCCAATGAGCTTCACTCCTTTCATACATACCCCCCTCGTGATGTCACCTATCTTCTACTCTGTTACTCCCCTTATTCTACTCCTACACTCCACTGACTGTGCTCATTTGCTATGTAAACTTGTGATTCACTATCCTAACTCTCATTTGCATAGGATTGCCTATTAATGCTTAGTTACATCTCTTAGACTGAGCTTCCCCCCTTAGCAATCTCTACTCGGTGGCCATGTTGTCTTCAGCCTGCCATTCCCTTGCATTGTAAATTCATTTTAGCTATAAAATCCACATTTGTGGATCTTAATTATTAATTTTCTGCTTTTTAGGATGCAGCACGTTTGCACAGCGCTGCACTACGGTTAAACCCTGGTGATCGGGATAAAAAAAAGTTATTTTATTTTTAATTTGCATCACTTCCCGTTGCCAATGGCCGTATTTTTGGCCATTGGCATGCTTCCTCCTGTGAATGAATGCTTTTTTTCCAGCTGACACGGCTCCGTTTTGCAATTTGCAGAACCGTACTCAGTTATCAACTGAGTACATTTCTGTAAATAACACTACTCCTACTCAGACAGGTTCGGGTTTCCTGGATCGCAAATTTACCTCATTTGCATGGCTTTCGCCTGCAATTGAGGTCATTTGCATATCCCAGCCCCATCCGTGTAGGACTAGTTTGGAGAGCTCAGTTGCATGCCCCTACCGACTGTTCCTGGATCGCTCGGCGGACATGTTAGCTGCATGGAGTCTTACTCTACTCTAAGACTCCGTACAAGCCTTCGTGAATCCGGCCCATAGATATATACATGTATATATCACATATGTCATCACGTATATCATATATGTATCTATCATTATCAATCGCTCTGTCTCTGAATCTAAAGTCCCATCTATCTGGAAACAATTCTATACTCTACCCATTCACAAAGGAGGTTACTCCTCTGAAATCTCAAATTTCAGACCTATTGCTATTCTCTCCCCTCTGTCCAAAGTCTTAGAGAAATGCATACACACACAAGTTATACAACACCTTTTACAAGAAAACCTACTCACTCCTACACAGCATGGATTTCGACCAAATCATAGCACCACTACTGCTCTTCTCTCCTTCCTTAACACTATTTCTTTAGCCAGAGATGATCACAAACTTATCTCCTGTTTATTCCTTGATCTCTCAAAAGCCTTTGATACTGTTTCTCACTCTCTGCTACTGAACAAATTGACTGAGCTTACTTTCTCCCCTTATACTGTAGCATGGTTCTCAAGCTATCTCACAGGTAGACTGAAATCAGTCAAATGGCACTCTACACTATCTACTCCCCTTCCAATAAATATGGATGTCCCTCAAGGATCCATTCTCAGACCACTACTTTTTAATATCTTTACCAACTTATTCCATTCCTCCTGTCCACATTCTTTCATAGTCTTATACACTGATGACTCTACAGTCATAACCATAGCTAATTCCCCCTCTGAACTATTATCTGCTACCCAATCTTTCTTTAATTCAGCAGAAACATGACTCTCTAACAATAAGCTTATCCTCAACCCTAAAAAGGCAAAACTACTACTCTTTCTCCCCAAAACATCTAACCATATCAAATCTTCCTTTTCTATAAAGTCACTTAACTATACCCCAGTTGTAGTTAAATCAAGCACAAAACTCCTAGGTGTTACCATTGATGATCAGCTAAAATTTGACCACCACATTAGTAATTGTCGTGACGCCTGTGCCCTGGCCCAGCAATTCAGGAGCCTCAATCCTCACCACTAATACCAGAGAGAGTGTCTCATATAGGAGGAAAGGATAACAAATACACACAGTAAAGTACATTTTCCCTTAAGAGCACACAGAGATCACAGTCAGTCCGGAGCTGGTCGCTCCCTTGCTCTCCAGGTCCCCAATAAGACTCCCCACTGACACAGCTATAGGGTCCAGTTTTCAGCATAGTGGGCAAGCTAAAACCTCTAGCACCCTCTCTGTCAAACCTGTGTTTAGTGTCTCTGCCAAGTAGCTGACACACACACACTCACGCACTTTGAGAAGAGTTTATACAACCACACAGACACTCCTGGGGAAGGCTGGCACAGTTTCTCCAGCTGTGCCCCTTTCTCCCAGACTATATGGTAGTTCCACTTGCCACCACCCACTAATACTTATAAGCTACTCAAAGGCCCTTAAAAGGGTGTTCAATTATTACTGTGCAATATTATTATCCAATTTGTAGTTGTGACTAAACAGTCAAGGCTTATTAGAGTGACTTGGTACAGGACCAATATAAGCATACAATGTACTCTTAGAGCTTAACTTATCTCTACACAAAACAATCACAGTTGAAAGGTTTTAAAATATTTAATAATAAATAATAAAAACACAAGACAATACTTTCTACTACACAGCACTAGTCAAGAGTTCAGAGACCACACAGAAATAGTTAAAATAAATCAGTAGTACAGTTCTGACATCACAGAAAAACACTTAGTCTAATCTTTCTAGTTCCTAGCTGCTTATAAAAGAAAACACAAGTCTAAGATAACTTACATATGAGCAAGACAGCACTGTGAGTTGGATGTTCAAGACAAAAATGCTTAATGCCTTCTGATTCTCTCTGTTTAAATTGCTATTGCAGTCCTGATTCCCATTACATTATTTTTTTACACTTTCCTGGTGTTCCCAGGCTGTCAGAAACTGCATTTACATTCCTTTTACACCTAGGCAGAAACCAGAGCAATAAAGGACGTTCCACATGTAAATTCTGGTCATTAACTTTAGTCTTAAAACAATAGGCAGGAAGCCTTCATCTAGCCCGGCCGGTGCCAAATTGTAAATATCAAAGACAGTCATGAAATAATTTCAATTTCAAAGGACAGACAAGAAATGCTTGACTTAGCTTTCTTTACAGCAGAGGGCAATGTTGCTACATTGTTTTAAGTTCAACATTTCACAGCATATTCTTTCATTTAAGAAAACAAGCCTGTATTTCAACATTCATATTTACAAATGACAGAATTATATACCAAATTATATTTGGCTAGGCTGGCAGCCTTCACAATTGTATCAAGAAAACTCATCAGAAATTAAGACTTATATAGAAACAATACATTTTTCACCCATGAAGCTAGAATCACACTTACACACACTTACCTTCTGCCTCTTTTAACATATTGCTCCCAAATTCTCACTAATCTAAACTTCTCTCTACTTTCCAAGCTTGAGTCAACATATGACAATATAACTAGATTTGCTGCTCAACAAACCTATAAATCCCACCACTGCCTATCCCTGAAACACTTAAGCTGACTTGAACTACCCCACCTAATCCTGCTCTCACAGCTCCAAACCATACACTCTTTTTTGTGTCAGCCAGCCTATTGTCCAGCCCTGTCTTCTCTCATCTCTCACTACTCCCCTACAAGAAATCTCAGGAGTTCATCCCTTGATCTATTAGATATTTATAAACCCAAATCTAAATCAGGTCAAAACATATACAGCTACCATCCTTCTATAGCATGGAACAAGCTCCCTCTTGAAATCAGAAATTTGAAGTATCACAAGCAATTTAAGTTGGCCACAAAAGAGTATCTCAAACAACAATGGATCTGTCATTGTACTTACCCCCCCTGAATACAGCCATCTAACTAACGTACCTCTTTTCCTCCACTCTCCACTGTCTCCTCTTCCCCCTACCTCTACTTCCTTCTCCTACTCATTCCTTTCTTTCCTTGCCTCCTATCATCTCTACACTTTCCTTTATCCTACTCCTTCCTTCGTCCTGCCTACTGTTATCCCTACACTTTTTTTCCCCTACCCTCTCTGTAATAACCTCTTTAGACACTGTTACTGTTTCACTTACTTTAAAACATTTGTTTTACATTTCTGTTGTTTTCTTTTTTTTTTCTTTTGACCTTATAATGTTCAAGTATACAGAGTCTAGTCTTGAATCACCATATTAAGTTTTTAAACTTGTTTGTATAGCTTTAAATTATTTTTGTTTCTATTATTATGGAGATTTTCTCCCCAGGACTCTGTCGATAAAGGGCTCTGGCTCAGTCAGACATTCCCGGTCAACAAATGTAAAATAAAATAAATACACACACACACACACACACACACACACACACACACACACACACACACGCACACACACACACACACACACATATATATATATATATTTATATATATATATATATATATATATATATATATATATATATATATATATAAATATGCACATATATATATATATTTATATATAAATATATATATATATATATATATATATGGTTTCCCATCAAAATGTCGTAAAAGAGTTACGCGACCTTGGAAGGTTGAAAGGCACTCTTCCAAAGTGTTCTAACATCAATTTTTAAATGTTTGAATCCACAAGGGCGAATGCTAGTATGCATTTGCTCTTGTGGAGTCTTCATTTTGAATGGAGATCGCACTACAGTGGGGATCAGGAAATTTAACCTTTCCTTCACTGTAGTGTGATCTCGGAGTTTGTATATATAAGTAGCAGGGAGTGTGGGGGTGCACGGGGGATTGCCCTCTTGCAAAATGTTCGTAGTACATAACTGGAAGTGTACGTAGTTTTGATAAAGTTAATATTCCTGAGTTGTCGACTTTTCTTAATTCCCACTTTCAGTTATGTAATCATTCGGCAATTGGATTTTACGAAATTTCGGGTTGAGTAAGTGAACACTTGCACAAGTGAGTTGTGAGATTTTGATAGTACACCTATATATATATATATATATATATATATATATATATATATATATATATATATATATATATATTTATGCATCAAATTATTTATGCACCAAATCTGAAATCACACAGCAGTGGGGACTAAAGGGAAAGATCTCTGATCTTCACAATCTGTTAGTCTCATAGCATTTGGAATTATTTGTCAGAAAACCTAGATCTCCGTGTGCAGCTCTTCTGTTCTCAGTGTGATGACTTAATTTATCAGGTGACAAAAGAAATGCCTGAGGAATCTGCCAAAAGTCAAGGCAGTTCACCCATTAAAGAAGATGATCAGTTAAGTAAGGATTAAAGAAAGCACAGAAAAAATGATGAGTCACAAGACAACAGTTGGGATAATGACAGAGGAATGACAGAAATAAGACTTGAAAGAATTCACACAGGAAGATATCAGGTGGTGAAAGAAAGGAAATCATTACAGTGCATAACAGAGTAAATGCCACAGCACTTAGGCATGGTATTGTGTTACTGAGATCTAGAGGCGAACACAAAATTGCTCCTCTTTGGTGTTATGTACAGAGGAGTTTTCTTAATTATATTGCACAGTATGAAATTCAACACATGAGCAAGGGCATTGATCCATACAGGCAATAAGACGGGCTTTGGTTCAAATAAAGGAGTGAATTGGAGTACTTAGATAGGGAAGGGTCACACACTGTCTTAAGGAACACCATTAAATGAAACATGTTTTAATGATTCTACTCAAACAAATAAGGAAAAAGAAAATTGACTTGTAAGAGGTCATGAATGTGTTGTGATTGTGTGTGTGTGTGTGTGTGTGTGTGTGTGTGTGTGTGTGTGTGTGTGTGTGTGTGTGTGTGTGTGTGTGTATACCTAACAACAACTAAAGAACTGACCCACTTCAAATATTACTGCTTCATTGCTCCTTTTAATTAGAAATGCAGCATTATTCTTTTGGAAAAGAAAAATAAATACATAAACATTTTTCAGATGTCTACTACAGAGTTCCCATCAACAATAACAATATTACCACTTTGATGTAAACAATTGTTTCAGTTACACCAGCAGCTGCATTGTTGCAATCTGTTTTGAAATCAGACGTGTGTGTTTTTTTTGGTTTTGTTTAATATTTTGTCTGTTCTTCAGTTTGTGTTTGAACATTAGTATCCCACAATTCCACTGGAGTGGGCAGGTTACATAATTGTGTATGCAAATTTTATGTTAATCAACATCCAGATTTTTGGCCAGTTGTACCTATCTTTCATGGGCATTTGTCTAAATTTTTGATGTTTCCAGGTTGAGAGGTATGCCATCCAGTGTGGTCCTCCACCCATTGTGAAGGATGAAGATATGGCTTCACCAACACCCGAGGTAGATGTTGTACAGCATGAGTGCTTGCGTTCCCTACTCAGGGGGAGGGGCTGCCCCATGACTGAGAGCACCAGCACTGCTTCCCATGTGGCTGCAGCAGCAGCAGCGAACTACACTACATCTGATGTGGGTATATCCTCTATACAGCAATCTAGCAGGGATTCCTGATGCTGTCAGATGTCACTGCCACTCCATGACTTGAAGGTGCTGCTACTACTCAATCAGCAGATGTGAAGAGCTGTCATCTGGGAATAGTCTGCTACTCTCCATGCTGACTTGGTGATTATTGTTGTGATGACTGGTAATGCCTTGTTGAGGCCATGAATCTATGCATGATGCCGTGCTAGGTCTCACGAGGGCTATGGTAGTACATATTGCTGAAATATCCCACTTTATTTAGAGGACAGAAAGTACCACCACCACTGTTCTATCCTGCAGCTACAGTCCCATAATGCCTCTCTTTCCTGTCACTGGAGGACACTGTGCAAGACAGAGTACCCCTTGCCACAATACCCTTTTGTCCAGCTCTGGTAATGTAGCCACCAGCCAGGTTGTGATGTGAGGGACATGTCACTGTTGCCCTTGCCACTGCTACAAATGATTACAACTGTGATTCACTCCACCCTCTATCCTGTTTGTGGATATATCTGATGCACAGTATGACTCAACCATGCACTGCTCAGCATTGCTTTTAACTAACATTGCATGCATCATGTTTGTTTTATGTGACATCACACTGTCACTGTCTGCTCATCATGGGCTCCTACAACTGGACTAGATGGTGCTGCTCTTCCTCCATTGTTGTATACTCTGCCCATTGCAGTTTTGGTGTGTCTGTTACAGCTACTACTTGCTATCTCTCTCAGCCTCGCTGTCATTGCTGTGTGAGGTTGGTGTGGTGGCAGCAACAGGGGCTACTGTAATAGGTCTGAAGATTCATAATATAGAAGGCTGATCTGCATGCTTCCCAGTAATGATATTATGTAGAATGCAGCATGCAATGAGCATCTCAGTGGCTGTGGCAAGGACATACTGGTGCACCTTCAAGATATAACCAGGCAGTAGAAGTGGGCCTTCAGCAGGTGGACCATGTGTCTATGATGTTTTTCATTTGTGAAAGGGTGGTGTTATACTTCAGTTCAGCCACGCTGTGTGGCTTCCATATGTGTGTTAAAAAACAGGGCTCCAGTGGGTATCTGGCATCACCTGAAACAAAGTGGGAACATATTGGGGGAATGAGGTATTTGTGCACACTGTCTTTAGCTTTATATGTGCCAAGGTGCCACAGTGCCTGCACTTATTAACTAGTTTACTTTGTGAATTTCACTGTGCAGGCAGAGGTGATATAGTTGACGTGCATGCCAGACGTGGGAATCCTGGACACTGCCAGAGTAATGATCAGATAAATTGGTTATCAACACTTGTACACTGACACTGCCTGGGATATGACAAAGCAGTTACCCTTCCTACTGATTTAACATAGCCCTCAGACACCAGGTGAATCCTTGATTGCCATGTGTGTTATCTATTGCATCCAGTACTCTAATAAGGTGGATGATGTCATGGAAACCATGTGTGGTGATGGCTCTCTCTTTCTCTCTCTTTGAATGTCATGGAAACAGATAAGCTCATCCACATGTGGAAATAGCATATTGAGTAATGAGTCTATAGTGATTCCTTGAACAAAAACAAGAACATTCAATACAGAATACTTGAACAAATGTGTTTGAACTTCAAGCGCACAAACACATTAAAAATGAACTCAGAAAAAATTTCAAACATTTTCCTTGGCAGGGGATCAAGCTCACCCTTGCACCTCCCAACCTCCCATACCCCTGTTACACATACACACATATATATATTTATTAACCAGGAAAGTCTGACTTGGAATGTAGCCAGTTTTCAGCAGAGGCCTGGGGAGAAATGCTCTAGATGCATGTCTTTGAATGTGGGAGGAAACCGGAGCACTCAGAGTAAGGGAGGGCATGCAGACTCCACACAGAAGGCACCCCAACTGAGAATCAAACTGGAGAACCTTTTGCTGTGAGGCAACAATGCTACCGCCCCAGCACTGCGCCATCCAAAAAGACATACATATATATATATATATATATATATATATATATATATATATATATATATATATATATATATATATCAACTTCGAGATCGCATTCTCAGTCCCTACTGTACTGCAGTCTCACACATGAGAAGACTGGCAGTTAGTGATCTTTTCATTTTTAATCACTTTTGCATGTCTTCTCGGTGTTCGAATTAATGAATTTTTAAACAGCTGCATGAAACCCGAGGAACATACTGAATGTTCAGCAGGCCCATGCCTGCAATATACCCAGTGTGTCCCCTGTCTGTCTCTGGAAGGATGCTGTAGCTAGTACAGTAAGTGCTACACATACCTCGGTGTCCACTGGTTTAGAAAGCCCCTGCATTTTTCCCATTTCTGTGCCTAGCAATACATGTCAGCCAATGACTGTATAATATCAGTGTTTACTTAAAAATGGTCTCTCAGCTTCTGGTTGCTTTGCTAGCAGTAAGTGATATGCTGCCAGTACATTCAGTACATTTTCATTTGTACCACCTACCACTGTATCTCACTACTGGGTGAGAGGTAGTGGCACTTACAGACAATAAGTGCCACTGCACATTCGCTGCTGCTGTTACTTCTCCCAGTATCGTTGTTGCAACTTCTCAAATTCCTGTGTACTTTTTGATTTTACAGTGACATGCAACTTGCTGATTGCCAGTTGTTCCCAACATCTATACATTTTGACTTGCTTTCAGGAGCACTCATTTGCATTTCATTATACGTTCAGCAGATTGAACATTTTCATTTGCATGCCATTATACTAAAAATTTGCATATGCCTATTCCCCATGCTATTTTCCTGACTGCTTAGTAGCGCTAATGGGTACTAACAATCACAATATGCCTGCATGTGGCCTTTTCCTACCCAAAAGCACATTGTTTACTATGCAACTTGACTTTGAATACTGGTCTGAAGCAAGCAGTCCATGAGCATTCTAGATAAGTTTCATGCACTTTAGTAAAAAAAAAAAACTAAACTAAGTAAAGGCAGATTATGCTTTTGTAACTGAATTACTCGTACCCCCATAAGTACCGCACAATCTGTATTTATAAAGGGCTTTGTGATCCATTCTTGTGGATTGCTTTTTTGATATAAGTGAGCGTTGGTCCATATATCATTTAAAGACTATGAAGATATACAGTGTTTATTCTTTTCCATATGTAAAGACACTTAATTTGTTTTGTGCACATCGGGAGTTGCTGACCACCTGTATTAAATGAATATTCTTTTAATTTACTTTTAAATCAGCATGAGTACTTACATAGGGACCCTAGTGTACAACACTGAATATGGGCCACTCTTGCTGAATAACTGGAATTTGTTTTTTAGACTTGGTCATCCATGCTGTTAAGTTTCATGCTTCTGCAGGTTAAACTACTTATCAGTGACTAGCAACAGCCCCAGTTTTTTATTTTGCGGTGTGAAACGGTGGCTGTATTATTTATGTAGTTCAAGAGAGTGTGCTACCTGTAGTAAATGAACATCCTTATACTTTTACTTTTAAAACCAAAATTAGTACTCAGGCAGTGATATTCAGAAAGGTGCTATTCTTGTTGAATTATCATTGTTTTTTTACCTTCTTTTTAAACTTACTCAGCACCCTATAGTTACTTGTTGGCCAGGCTGGGTAAATCAAAGTTCAGTGAGTAGCAACGAGTTTAGTAGGCAGCTTGCCTACAGTGAAGATGGTAACTTATTTGCAGAGATGTTTGGCTTTGGCAGTCAACTGATAATAACCTCAAGATCTGTTTCTTCTGTTGACTATAAACAACCAGTTCTGTGCATTAAATCTTGCATAGGGCATCCCTTGAAACAGAGCATTATATGCAGACACATCAGCTCTTGCTCTTTTTCCAAAGATGATACCATGAAGAAGAAGATTGTTTTAACAGCCTGGTTTTCACATGGGAACTGTGACCTGCAGGTTGACCTACTAACTATAGCCTTTCTCTGTGTATGCATACTTTGTCAAACAATCCTTGTTGTATATGAATAATATGGGATTAAATGTATAATTTTCAGAGTGTCATCTATCTGATATGTGACTATATTTAAGTTAAATGATTTATATATATATATATATATATATATATATATATATATATATATATATATATATATATTTATTATTTATTTTACATTTGTTGGCTGGGCTAGTCTAGCTGGATACATGTCCATTTTCAGTAGAGGCCCAGGGAGATAAGCTCCAAGCATTAGTAAATTACAAAAAAAGTTTACAATAATTAAAAATGACTAAATTCAAATACAAAGAAATTAGAAATGATTTTAAGAGAGTCAAACATTGTTTCTGTGAATAATAGCTCACAGTCTGTGCAAGGTTTAAAAAACAATAAAAAAGTAAAAAATGTGTCTATGAATAATATCTCACCTCTGAGATAATATCATCTCTGAATATATATATCTTTCTCCTTATCTGTCCATCTATTTATCTATCTATCTTGCCATTTATCTATCCATATGTGCGTGTCATATACTACATGATGTTTACTTCTCTTTATATTGCATTTTTCAATATAAATATCTAATAAACAGTTTACTGCACAGCTGTTCATCCTCAGGTTCTGCTGTAAAGGGTATATTACCCAGACATACTGACTCAGCACTTCTCTATAATTACTAAATAAAAATAAATCATTACAAGTATAAATTATTATTTCCCATTGTATACTACTGGGAAACTTACAGCTGCTCAAAATCCAGGAACTAGCAGCCAGGAGTTCAAGTGGCTGCTTCTCCATCTGCCCACCTGGTCAAGAAGCTGCTTGAACTTGAACATGAATTCAGGGACATAGCTGCCACACCAGTCACACGCAATGAAAGTCTCATCATGGAAGTGGTAAGTGGGGAAGGGCAATGGAGGAACTTTGGGTTTATGGAGGGGAGGGGGATTTTAGGTTCAGGGAGTGATCATGAGTTAGTCCTAGGTTTGGGTTAGGGAGCGAAGGAGGATTTTAAGTTTAGAGAGTGATCAGGAGTTGTTTTTAGAGTTAGAGTTATGGTT
Organism: Protopterus annectens; assembly: GCF_019279795.1. Classification (NCBI taxonomy): domain Eukaryota; kingdom Metazoa; phylum Chordata; order Ceratodontiformes; family Protopteridae; genus Protopterus; species Protopterus annectens. The sequence goes on from NC_056728.1 coordinate 1,835,680,174, forward strand.
TTGGTAGGAATAGTTAGCTTAGTGGTAGTGCACAGGAATCGGGATAGGGCACATTCGAGTTCAAGCAGCAGCACATACAGGTGGCCCGACAGGAAACAACAGCTTGAGCCCCTAACTTCAGGTTCCTAGATTTCAAAGAAAGACCACGGCTCACTCTCAATGGTCTATGGTGGCCAAGAAGTGCAAAGATTCAGGCACTCAGGTCTACTCTAATTTAGGAAAATCTCCTGAGTATACACATGAGTGTCCTCCATGGGTGGAACAGCAGCTGGCTGCTCAAGGTTTTACTCCTAGTATAGACCTCTTAATCTAACAGGGAGTTTCAGCTAGGTTCTCAGAAGTTATCAAAGCTATTGAAAAGCCCTTCACTTAGCAGGTATAATTGTTCACGTGGAAAACCCTCAGCTATACTGCCCTGGTTGGTCAGTTTGCAGGTGTTCCTGACCATTGTCAGAGACTGGTATGATATAGGCCTCAGTTATTCCACAATCTATGTCCATGTGCATTTATTTCTACATACCATGACCTTGCAAAGGATAGGATTGTGGCATAGTGCCAGCTGGTTAAGCAGTTTTTATAGGAATGTTGCATCTACATCCTTCTTTGAAGAGCTACTCTCCTTCATAGGAGCTGTAGTCCAGTTTGAGAAGCTTGCTTGACCACCACTCAGCCGCAATGGCTTGGTAACACTGAAATTCAGTTTTTGTTAAACATTCCTTTCAGTGTCTGTCATCTCTGCTGAGAGGAACTGTGTCCTTCAAAAACTAATGCATAAGGAACTACCATATCTGATCTTTCACAAAGATCAAGTGTTCCTGAAGATGAACTGAAATTTCTGCTCAAAGGTGGTTTCAGAATTGTTCATGACAGAGCCGTAACTGACTTACTTAGTACCTTGTGCTGGTCCCAGAAATAGGGTCCCACCCCCTCTGCTCTTCAAGAGAAAGAGGAAAAAAACTACAGCTTTTACTGCACAAAGCCAATTGGTACTTTTGTATCAATCGTCTTCTATAGCAGCCAATCCCCCCCCCCCCAGCACTTGCTCTAAAGAAAAAAACTTCAGCTTTTATTGTAGAAAGTCCCTTGGTACTTTTGAATCAATGGGCTTTTACACCAACCAGATCCACCTCCCAAGCTCTTCGTGTGAAGAGAAAAAAAACCCTGCAAACTGAAGTGCCTTTCTGTACCAGCATGTTGGAACTGAGTAAAGGAACTCTGATGAAGTTCTGAAATACTGAATAGAGCAAAAGTGATTACAATTACTGCGTAATGTGTGACTTTTGTTTCACAGTTGCTGTTACAAATGCCTACTAGAGCTTTACAGAGGTTTGTTGTGTTCATTTGCAGGAACTCTTGATCACGTACACTAACACTTTGCACCCACGGCAGCTGCCCCCTTTGCCCCACTCTTGCTATACTGCTGGTCCCTGAAACAGTCTATTCATCTCCCTTTTTGCCAGGTAGAAACCAAAAGATTTTACCTGAAGCAGGTGCACAAGTTCAGAAACAAACAGCTATTTGTCTTTTTTGCCCCAGGGAGGAAAAGGCTGACAACTGCTAAACAAGTACTTTCCATGTGAATTGCCAACTGCATTGTCTTTTGCCATCAGGCAGTAAACTGCCTACAGGTAAATGTTGTGGTGTAAGTCCACTTCAGTAAGCATACCTCTCAACTATCCCTGGTTTTCAGGGACATCTGTGATTTAAACTCTGATTTTAGCTCTGTTCCTCTTAATGTCTTCTAAAACTGGTGACTTTTGGAGAGAAGGTGGTGCATAATGCATTATGCTTAATAAATAATGTCAGTAATTAGAATTATAGACATCTTTGGCTTCAGAAACTGTATATTAATTTACATTTGTCTTATACTGTCAATATCTCTGGTTAATAGTACTAATATTTTAAAAGTATCCCTGATTATTTCTGGATGTGATCTTGATTCTGTTGAAATTTGTCCCTGATTCATTGAGCACTATGTCAGTAGGTAAGTGGCTACCTCACTTCCTTGAATGTCTCCATTGGTGGCATCTGTTCCATGCTACTTGGGCTCAGTACCTATTTTTATCAAGCATGACTATTTGTACCATGATTTCTTGAATTAAGCATTGCTTTCCACAGTGGTATAGCAGGGCTCAAGACTTCTGAACTTTGTGGGTGGTTCCCTAACTCCTTCCATTCTAGTGGTTACTCACTGGGACTCAACCTAACCAAAATCATACCTTATCAGTTAATCTATTAGATGGCCATCTTCAATGGGTCAGGAATCTCTTCCTGCTATTCCTCTTTGGGGAGGGAAGCCCCTCCATTTGGCTTCAGCTCATGTAGTTTCTGTAACTTAGACAAGTATACTTATATGTGCAAGCAATAATGCCTGATAGGTTGTGTGTTATTGTTGAAATAACACATGTCCAGGGGTGTTCTGAGGCCCAACACCATAGAAAGAGGACCTCTACACCAGTATAAGAGCATTATTTCCACAATAACATATACCCTGGAGAACATTACTGTGTTTAGAGAATGGGCTATCTGTTAAATTGTTTTATATTTGTACTAGTATTTTTTATATATTCTTGATGCAAAATCGTTCCTCTGCCTAATCTTTAAAACTTGTTGCAGTATGTGTAATTCTTGTTGGTGTTCAAAAATGGTTTCTGAATTGCCCCTGACAGAGCTGTAGCTGGCTCATCTAGCAGCCTGTGCAGGTCCCAGAAGTAGGGCCCCACACCCACTGCTCTTCAAACACACACACACACACACACACACACACACACACACACACACACACACACACACACACACACCCACACACACACACGTTTATGTTTTATTTTATTTACTTTTTCTTTTAATTTTGCGCTCACTATAAAGCTCTATTTATGAAATGTAGAAAATGACAGCCATTTGCTTTTTTACTGCTGCAGCTTAACAGAAGTTTAATATGCTGCCATGAAGTGGCAGACTTGTATTTCAGTTGGCATTACCTGTACATTAACACCCTGCTGGAGAATGTTCATTTACCATTCAGGGTGTTAATGTACAGGTCGCTCATTCTCTAATACTTGTTATCAATATTAGCTGACAAATCTTTATTTCTTGATTTGCAGAAAGGTGCTCCCTGGTGGCAGGGTATGAACTGATACTCTGAGTATAGCTGATTTATGCAGGTGATGTGGGATGTTGTGCATTGGCACCATGTTCATGTGCCCTTACTGGTGGAAATCTTCAGAAAATGGCTGACTTACAACTGGTGTAAAGGACAAACCAATCAAACATCCATAAATGATCGGTTTCTGGTAAATCAAGTGAACATTGTATAGTAATACAGTGTTCAATGTTGTCTTGCAAATAAGTGCTTCCAGGATGCAGGCTAGCTCACCACCACAACCATGTCATATCATTTGCTTATTAATCAATTACTACATGCACATCCCTCATTCACAACTCCTAAAGCTGAGAACATTCATTCCCTCTTATCAAGCATTATTCTTAATAGTGCTGCTGTGTTTCAGAAGTGTAATACTTCAGCAATGAATTTATTACACTTTTTTTTATTCCAGGATGGGCCTAGTACTAGGAACAACACAAATCTGGATCAGTGTAAGTAACTCTGAGGAATGCAGTGGGCTAGAACTGTTATAATGATGTATAATAGGTAGAATTGCAGCAAGTCAAGAGAATAACTCGACTCAAGAAATACAGATTGTCATTTCTTGTTGTCTGTAAATGTCAGAAACTATTATATAGTGTTTGTGGCATAGTGGATAACATTGTCACCTCACAACAAGAAGTTCCCATGTTCAATTCTCAGCAGAGGTACCTTCTGTGCAGAGTTTGCATGTCCTCCCTGTGTTCGTATGGGTTTCTTGCAGGTGCTCGGTTTCCTCCCAGATTCCAAAGGCATGCAGTAGGTGGATTGGGCACTCTAAATTGGCCATAGGTGTGAATGTGTGTGTGATGTGGAAGAACCACCATGGCAGGAATAGCCACCTGGCAGTGTAAACCTTGGTTCTATACAATTGTCTCTGGTTAAGTGACACACCGACCCCATGTGCAAAAATGTGAAAAACAGGGTTTTGGATGGATGGATTACATAGTGTTTGATGTTCTCTCACAAATATGGTCACTCACTGCTCCATGAACACATCTTTGTACTCCACAAGAAAAAAACAAATCTAGTACTGACTTAAATAGTGTCTCCATTTTTGTAAACGAGTGCTGTAAATTACAAGTATGTAAATCTGTTCTTTTGTATTCTATTTTACTGCATTGTACTGCCTAATTGCCCTGGTTGTGGCTGGAAAAGGTGCTTGGACCAGTCCTCTCATCTGGTTAACAAACAAAACAAAAGTAAGTAAATACATAAGTAAATAAGCAAACAAAATAAAAACAAATCATTATATTCTGTTAAATATTTTTGTTTCGTATGATATATTCTGCAGATGCAAACAGGAATAAAATTAGAAATGTTTTTTATATGATTGATTTATTTACTGTGCTGGCATCTTACTGCAAACTGCTATTGATTCTCATGATTGTCAATTTGTATAGAATAGTATTTTATATATTGGTTCCTTGATATTTATTTTATTAATTTGTTAACTAGTTTGGCTTGATAACCAAAGAGCCTTTTTCAGAAACAGCCTGGGAATCACTCTCTGTTAATGAGTTGCTCTTACTTTTCTTTAAATCTTGCATCTTTGCAGTCCATGAAGGTGAGTTGCTAGGGAGATTTTTAAGCCTGTACAAATAAAGCCTGAAGCTGTATACATGGAGTTTATTTTGACTAAAAGGTGCTTCTCTCATATCTTTCAAATTTGTCTGCCTTTGGTCCTGTGCCCCACTGGCTTCCACATATTCTGACATGATTTCCTTCAACAGTGTTTCCATGATTTCCCACATGACTAAGTTCAGATTAACATGACACTCCTGGCTTTGCTCCCAGGCACTGCATCAGCATTCTTCCAGTGTCCAGTAACTATATAATCCTCCCATGATTTGTTAAACATGTTAGCAAGTGCTTTTGCCAGTTTATTTATTTGTTTGTGTTAACTGGTGTAGAACACTGATCCACATTGACCTTTTTTAGACTCAGTCCAGGTGCGCTGTCTGGTTAAATGAGTTGCTCAGCACCCGTTAGGCAGATGGAAGCTGAGGGAATTAAACCTTGGACAACAGGAAGGAACTCATTAACAGCGCTTAGCCTTACTACTGTACGTTAACTGCAAGAGATTATTTATTGATTAATGACAGACAAAGATCAGTAAGATTACTGATTGATTAATGAAACCTAGATGAAGGCAGAAATGCTTTCTTTACTAATGAATTAGCCTGACTGAAACTACCATTAAAAGGTTGCTTAGTTTGTAACATTGCTCTGGTTCAGTCTAAATACAGCCATTTTAATGAATTACTGCCTACCTTGGGAATATTCAAAAAAAATTTCCTAACATACTCCTTTATATCTGTATACACATATTTATTTGTGACCTTTATATTGCTGGTTAGCACTATGATAATTATATGTCTGTTACGTATGACAAAGTAATCACAAACTGCTAAATCCCTAATGTTGCAGAACCTAGGAAACTGTATTGATGATTATAGCCTCTCACCCTCAAACCATGACTGCTAGTAGAATGCGTCTTTCCTGAAAAACTTAACAAAAAAAGTGACAGGATGCTATGTTTTAAACATTACATCTCTCAAAAATTTGTCAGTCAAAACTCTTGCATCACCTTCATTTAGACTTCTCTTGTAAACAAAGTATGATTTTTAAAACTGGAACAATGATATGGGAAAACCAATCCAAAAACCACTCGAAGGCAATAAACTTAGCGCTTTCATCCACTTTAATAACGTGAACTTCATCAGAAACAATGACTGGATTCTTACATCTCATTTAAATAGAGTGTAACAGGAAATGATGTAACCTTCATGGTTAATGAATAATTAAATAAATATATTACAAATATTAAAAGTAAAAATGAAAATTAGTTATAATAATAATAAAACTCATATACTTATGTATAAAATGAACTTAAATAATATGTTATCTATAGAATAAAAAACACTTTATATTAATAACTTCATTTAAACCAGGGGAAACATCAGCCCCAAATAGGAGCTGCCAAAATGTTTCTTTCTGTTCTAACCTGTTGTTTAAATCCCCTTGTGAATGTTCCTTTTTCTACGTAATCCAACACAAAAAACTCAAATTTCTTGAAATCTTTACAAAAAAGTGCATGTCTAGCTAAAGAATTACTTTTATCTTTTTTCTTTATAGCTAACACATGTTCGTATATCCTATGATTCAAAAATCTTTTGGTTTTACCAATATAATAATTTTTACATGTGCAACAAGTCGCAATATACACAACATATTCACTATGACAATTGAAATATTTGTGAGCCCAAAACGTCTGACCTAGATGTTCCATTGTAATGAGTGATGAGTTACTAATGAATCTACATTGTTTACAATTCTTACAGGCAAATGTGCCTTTCTTAATACAGTCCCTTCTTGTGTTGTCCCTATTTGATCTCTCAGATGATTCTAACATCTACTTGATGTTAGTGACCTTCTTAAATGTGAAACTTGGTCGCAAACCTAGGGACGTAGTTAAATCCTTGTTACTAAGAATTATTCTCCAATTTCTTTCTATAATCTCCTTGATAAACCAAATTTCATTCACTACTGGCAATGGAAAAGAGGTATAGAATTCATGTGAATTGTAATCCTTATTGTTTGTGACACTGACTGGAGGGGCCACCAATATATCTCCAGAGGTGAGAATTGGTTTTCCAACACTGTCTCTTAACTTAAACACCTCTTTTTCTATGGTCAATAACCATTCCTTGTTGTAACCCCTCTCCATAAACAATTGTCTGAGAACCATTAACTCATCAGAAAAAATGTTGTCCGTAGATGGTATGATTTTTAGCAATGCTGCCTAACAAGATGTCACTTCTCCACAAAACCACTTAATTGTTCTCAATATCACAATATGGCTACATAGGTTCATAGGTTCATAGGTAGGTACTAGGCTATCTGCCCAAAGGCATTTATAAGCCTAGCCAGAATGTGTTGGCTTTCGCCGCCCCCTTAGATTAGTTCCCTGTGCCTCTGTCCAGCAGAGCCACTGAAGTGATCCCCGGGGTAAACTTTCTGTTTCCCATCCACTTGTCATGGTTTCTCTTGAAGAGTGCTAGTGAGGAGCTCTGCCTAATGCAGATTGGAATCTTGTTCCAAAGCATAGGAAGTCTCTGGGACAGGAATCTATCCCTCCAGCACGTCCTATTTATTGTTGGGGTGAGGTTCAGATCCCTAGAGCGTGTAGCTCAAGGGGATATGGTTTTCTTTAGGTGGAGCATGTCCATTAATTCTGGGTTGGACATGGCCTTGTATGTAAGGCAGAGATCACCTCTGAGTAAGTGGTATGCAACCGAGTACAGCTGGAGTTTCTTCAGTCGAGCTACATAGGGCATCTGTTTGAGGCCAGTGATCCTCTTGGTGAGGTACTTCTGTGGTCTTTCCAGCTGTTGCAGGTGTCTTGTAAGGTACATTCCAAATGGGGCATTGTACTCTATGATGGGTCTAATGAGTGATAAGTAGAGGGGCACAATGACCTCTTTTGATCTGGATGCGAACCCTTTTGTGATTAGGTGGGCCACATAGAAGGATTTTCTAACCACTTTGGCAATGTGGTTATCAAAAGAGAGATTACTATCTACTTGGGTCCCCAGATCCCTTATTATGTCTTCCGTATTTATGGGACTACCACCTATGTGGTAGTTTGTGGGTACTTTGTTTTTTCCAAAGGGGATGACTATGCACTTTTTGGCATTTAGCTTGAGGCCATGATTTTGATACCAGGTATCCATCTCAGTGAGACCCTTTTGGAGCATGTCTGTGTCAGCCAGAGAGTCAACTATAGCCCTAGTTTGCAGTCGTCTGTGAATGTGGTCAGCCATAGTCCTCCTGTGCTTGCCTGTACCTCTGAGAAGTATATGCTGAAAAGGAGGGGTCCTAGGACTGAGCCCTGGGGAACACCACTTGTAACCGGTTTAGAGTCGGATCTAGCTCCCGCAACTCTCACCATGTGGGTTCTGTCCGTAAGCCAGTTGGCAACCCATCTTGTGACATAGGGGTTTATGTTCAGGCTGGTGAGCTTGTCTATAATACCAGAATGGGGAATGGTGTCGAAGGCCTTTGCGAGGTCTTGGTAGGCTGTGTTTACCACCTTTCCTTCATCTATAGCCTTGGTAACTGTCTCAAAGAAGTCCACCAGGTTTAGGAGGCATGAGCTTCCCTTAAAAAAGCTGAACTGGGTAGGGTCCAGTGTTTGGAGGTTCCCAATGTCTCTGTTAATGAGTTCCATGATGATGCACTCCATAGCCTTGCAGACCAAGCTAGTCAGGCTTATAGGGCGATAGTTCCAGGAGTCTGTTGTGGCTCCACCTTTGTGGAGCAGAATAACCGTTGCTGTGTGCCACTTTATGGGCACATAGCCTGTGAAGAGGCTGAGTTTCAACAGTGTGTTTAGGTGAGGGATTAGTTTGTTTTTCAGCTCATGTAGGACACAGCCTGGGACACTGTCCGGTTCCATTGATGCTGAGTTTTTGGCTTTGGAGAGGGCTGTTTTAACCTCAGTGTCTGTTATTTCAAGGGCTCTACATTCTTCTGGTATGGTTATGGGCCCTTTTGGGGGTTAGAGGGGGGTGAAGTTTGCACTGAACCTGTCTACCAGGATGTTGGTGATATCGGTCGGTTCAGTGTATTTTGTGCCATTCTGCATTAACTCTGAGCAGATCTGAGCATTGCCACTTAGATTCTTGACATAGCTAAAGAATGCCTTGTGGTTATCTTTGGAGGTGATGTCTTCCTTTCTTGGGATTTTGCTCTTTTCTGTACTATTTTCCTCCTTCTGTTGTATAGCTTGTTTATGGCAGGGGTCCACCAGACTGGTTTCCTGTTCTTAGAGGAGTGAGTCTTGGTTTTGCTTGGGATAGCACAATCCATGCATTCTTGTAAGTGCCCATAGGATGCATTAGTAAAGGATTTTGCAGCTTGGACAGCATTATCCTTTAGCATGGGGTCTTTGAAACTTTCCACCTCGGTCTTAAGTAATGTGAAGTTTGCTTTTGAAAAGTTTTTCATGGTGGTTTCCTTGACCAGGGGTGGGTGCAGAATGTGGATATCCAGAGTGATTTGTTTATGGTCAGATCTAACTAGCGGTTGACCTCCAGCGTGGAACACCGGTCACCCATGTTGGTGATGACCAGGTCCAATATGTTGTCACATCTGGTGGGAGTGTTGACCAGTTGATCCAGAGCATTTGCGTTTATAAATTCTAGGAAATGTTGGGCAAGGGAGTTAGTACTTGAGTAGTTCTTCCACCCAATATTAGGGTGTTTGGTAGGACCTATATGTTTCCCAGTGTTTCTAGAAATGCAGAATGGGGGTGCTGGGACCAGGTGGGTGATCTGTAGCAAGCTACAATTTGAATTGCAGTTTTGCCCATTGTTAGTTGCATGTGGATGATCTCTGAAGCATCATGCTGTGCCACTAACCTGGAGGTGTGGGTATCTTTGATGAATATGGATACGCCCCCCCATCTTTTGTATTTTGGTCCGGGTTCTGTGGCCAAAATGTATGGTATGAGTTGTAGCCTGGTAGTGCTGGGGTGCTCTCTGGAGCCTTAAACCAGGTTTCTCTTACTGCACATATATCGATTTTCTCCATACTGAGGAGTACCTAGAGTGTTTGCATTTTGAGGTTTAGACTTCTGGCATTGAGTAGCATTACCCTCAGTTTTTTGTTACTTGTGCTATTTACGGTAGTGGGTTTGTCTTTTGAGCCTTGCCTAAAAAAGGCACTATGGGGGTGGCAAGAGCCTTGGCCAGTATTTGAAAGCCTAAGGGTGGCAGATGCAAGCCATCTCTAGCGAGGCAGTGTGGCTTGTCAAGCATGTCATCCCAGGCGGATAGACATGGTATCCCCTTTGAATGACACCAGAAACTTAGCCAATTGTTGAAATTGATAATTTTTTTCTTTATACCGTGGTATCATTCTTGGTGAGGGCAGGATGCTACTCAGGGTCAGGGTCATACCAGCCTGGGCTACGTGATCAGAGAGCTCTTCCATGTCTCTTTTCATGTAGTCCAGGGAGGTACGGATCAAGTCATTCACACCAACATGGACAATGACAGAGTCATATTTGTACTTGTTCTGGAGTGACCTGAGTGCTTGTGTTATGTGGCAGATCCTGGCACCTGACAGGCAGCTAACAGTAACCTTCTCCTTGTTCAGCCTACTGAGTGGGAAGTCAGTGTGCCTGACTATAGAGTCACCTATTACTAGTGCGTTGGGTATGTTATTTTGCCTTAAGGGTTGTGATTGCGTGGCACACTGGTTTTGTGAAGTATGTGTTTCATGGTTTGTGTTGGGGGGAGGAGGTTGCTTGGATGTCTGCTTTGGAGGTCTCTGTTGCTTTTGAAGATTTTTATTTAGAGACTCTGAGTATGTTTTCATGTATTTATGTGTGTTTTTTGCCGGTGCTGGTTTAATGGGTCTGTGTGAGACTGGTGGTGTGATGCAAGTATTTCCCTTCTCCTCTTGACTGTCTGATCCAGTCTTGGGTTGAGAGAGCTTAGTCTCCATTTGGGCTGTATAATTGCATCTCTCACATGTATTAGTGTTTGGTGGTAGGAGGGGAGGATTGTCTGTGTACATGAGGCAGTTGTAACATTGCCTCAAAATGCCCAGATTCACCAGTTGGACTGGAGAGTACACCTGAAACTGTCCTTTGGACATGCCTGGATAGGTACAGTGAACTGTTTTACTGATTGGCTGGTAAGGTGAAATAGAGAGCCTTGTCCTTCTGTACAGTATAGGGGGGGTCTAGTGCTAGGGTTTATAAGTGCTTGCTATGAGTTTTGAGCAAGTGCTGGGCTGAGAAATGAATGGCTTGAGTGCTTAAGTTGAAAGTTTGTCTAGTTCCAAGGGAAAATTTGAAGAGGAGACTTTGTGGAGCCGGGAATAGTTATACCCTAGCTAACCGGCACTGTCTGGCATGCAAAAGTGGGCAAATGCTTTTTTTATAGCAGGGAAATGAAAGAGATAGAAATTAGCCCAAAATGGCCAATAAACTACTAATTTCTGGGCTGATACCACTCCTCCAGGGACAGATAGGCTGCTCAAAGTTCCCCTCTCTCACAGGTGAACAGAGAAACCTTCTTCTATCCAAGTAAGGTATGGGCAAACACAGAGACTTGTAACACAGCCCTGAATTCAGGACTAACCTGAAAACTGGAATATACTAGCTTAGAAAAGTGGAAAACATTTTTTTTCAGAAAATAAAGCAGATACAATCAAAAACACTTTAAATGCACAGAAAAGGATACTTATTGTTATAGATCTCAGATCAGAGTTGTAGCCAATGCCCCTAGTAATAAAGCAGATGAATAAAGTGCAATTCTTTTCTATATATATATAAAACAATAAAAAATGAACAAACTGATTTTAAACAAGTTACCCAACCAGAAAAAAAGCTCACAACTGAGCCCTTTTCCAGCAGTCTTCAATCAGACAAGTGCTATGTCAAGAATCTAAATGGGAACACTCAGATCTGCTCTGAGTTACAGCATAATGGCACTAAATATACAGAAACAACTGATATTGCCAACATCCTAGCAGATAGGTTCAGTGCTAACTTTACCCCCCTCTCACCCCCTAGAGGGTCTATCTCTATACCGGAAGAATGCAAAGTTCCTATAATCACGGCTGCACAGGTAAAAAACACACTCTTCAAAGCCAAGAACACAGCATCCATGGGACCTGACAATATCCCAGGCTGTGTTCTACACAAACTGCAGAATGAACTGGCACCCTACCTAAGTACCATGTTCAATCATAGCCTCACCTCAGGCTTTGTACCCACTGAATGGCGCACCGCGACAGTTATCCCACTCCACAAAGGGGGAGCCACGACGGACCCTGGGAACTACCGCCCCATTAGCCTGACGAGCCTGGTCTGCAAGGCCATGGAATGTATCATCATGGAACTCATAAACAAAGACATTGGTAATCTCCATACTCTGGTCCCTACTCAGTTTGGATTTGTAAAAGGCAGATCTTGTCTCCTAAACCTGATTGACTTCTTTGAAGCAGTCACCAAATCCATAGATGAGGGTAAAATGGTTCACACAGCTTATCTAGATCTCGCCAAGGCTTTTGACACCATCCCCCACTCTGGAATTATAGATAAGCTCACTAAACTAGGTATAAATCCCTATGTCACAAGATGGGTTGCCAACTGACTCACAGACAGAACCCACACTGTGAAAGTAGCGGATTCCAAATCTGACATCAGACCAGTGACAAGTGGAGTACCACAGGGTTCAGTCCTGGGTCCTCTCCTGTTTGTTATCTACTTCTCTGAAGTACAGGCCAACACAGAAGGTCTTTGACTAACAAAGTTTGCAGATGACTTCAAACTAGGAGCCATAATCGAAACTCCTAACGATGTGGACAAACTACAAAAGGGCCTCACTGAGACAGATACCTGGTGTCAAAGCCATGGCCTGAAGTTCAATGCCAAAAAGTGTATTGTCATCCCTTTGGTAAAACTCTGTACCCATGAACTACCACATAGCTGGTAGTCTACTTAATGCCGAAAATGTGATAAGAGACCTTGGGACACAGGTGGACAGTAGTCTCTCCTTTGATAATCACATCGCCACAGTGGTCAGGAAATCCTTCGTGGCTCATCTCATCACGAAAGGATTCTCATCCAGAAAAAAGGCGTCATTGTTCCCTCTACTCATCACTCATTAGACCCATTATAGAGTACAATGCCTTTTGGTATGCACCTCACAAGACATCTACAACAACTGGAAAGACCACAGAAATACCTCACAAAGAGGATTACTGCCTCAAACAGATGCCCTATGCAGACCGTCTAAAAAACTACAGCTTTACTCCATCGCATATCGCCTACTCAGGGGTGATCTCTGCCTAACATACAAAGCTATGTCAAACCCAGAGCTGTTGGACATGCTCCACTTAAAGAAATCCCAATCCCTCCGAGCTACACGCTCTAGGGACCTTAACCTTGTCACCACAATAAATAGAACATGCTGGAGGGATAGATTCCTGTCCCAGAGACTTCCCAAAATCTGGAACAGACTACCTATCTATGTCAAACAGAGCTCCTCATTAGCACTCTTCAAGAAAAATCTTGATGACTGGATGGGAAATGGGAAATTCACCCCGGGGATCACTTCTGTGGCTCTGCTCGACAGGGGCACAGGAAAATAATTTTCTTGGGTGGCGAAAGCCAGGGTACATTTTTTGGCTAGGCCGATAGCCTAGTACCTACCTATGAACCTATGAACCTAACTGCACACTCCTGCCACTAGGGTGCAGGGGAACCTCTGAAAAGATGGCCTGGATGACAAACATTTTTACATTAGTTAGCAAAGAGCAGTCAGAATGGCAATAACTACCGAATGACAGATAGGAAAAGTGATAAATGGTTGCATTCTGGACCAACTATTCCAGAACTTAACAGCCATTGTGAACAATTTTGTCAGTGGGCAAACAGGCTGGAATGGTGTTTTTTTTATCTTACACACACAGCAGATCATATAGGAAAATGAAACTCTTGACCAGTGTGGGGGGGGGGGGGGCAGAGGGGACATCAGTGACTATTGAGCACCTAGTACGGTGTCATCCTCTGCTAGGGTGATAAACTATGGTATTCTGAAAAATGACCCCTTTAGTTGAGGCCATGCTGTAACATCAATGTCAGAATGAACAAGAAAATCAGAGTATTTCTACAACTCTTTCCATGTAGATATACATTGGTACAATGAAATAATACAATGAAATATTGCTAAGTCCTCCCCTCAGGACAGTTCTTCCTTCAGTTATTATGGAACTGTAAAGCAAATCCCATCATATCCCCTTACTTTATATATCTTCAGTTTTTGAAGTTAATTCAGGCACTGATTTTCTAGGAAAGGACTAGGCTCAAAACCTTTGCCCTCAGCATCCCTGGGATTCAGAAAGATTTACACTGCATACCTAAATTGCCTACCGCAGGTAAGTCAATTTAGATGATGGTGAGAAAATGCAATTCAGAGACAGCTATGGCCTTAATGACAAAGACCTCATTTTCACCTCCCTTGTTTAACAGTATCACTGTCAGATCTGATGGCAATTGTGTTTTCCCTGGTGGCCAGTCCATCACACTTAATGAAGCCCCCCCCCACACACACACACACACACACACACACACACACACACACACACACACACACACACACACACACACACACACACACACACACACACTCACAAAAACACTTATCCAGCTTCATTCATGTCCTTAAAGATCCACACACACATCCACACACATACATATTTGTAAATTCCTGCATACACTGTTGAAAACTCCTGGTGTTCTGGCTGCAGTGTGATTCTCAAACAATCTGGAAATATATCGCTGATTGATAAGTATATTTCTTGGCATTTTAACCTTTCAGAGTTCTGCATTGTCTTAATTTTGCCTGACTGAATTATTTTATATATTTTCTGGCATTGTTTTCTGTTTCTCATCTGTCCTGAAACTGCTTCCCCTATTTCTGTGGTGAAGTTTATAAAACTGGTCTAACAGCTTTTGTGTTATCTGATTGCTTCAAGGCTTGCTGATTTAAAAATAGTTTCTGTTTGTAAATTCCTGTATACACTGTTGGAAACTCTTGTTGTTCTGGCTGCAGTGCGATTCTCAAACAATCTGAAAATATAGCGCTGATTGATAAGTATATTTCTTGGCATTTTAACCTTTCAGAGTTCTGCATTGTCTTAATTTTGCCAGACTGAATTATTTTATTTATTTTCTGGCATTGTTTCATTGTTTTCTGTTTTTCATCTGTCCTGAAACTGTTTTCTCCCCCTCCCTCCCATCCTATTCTTGTAGAGTTTCTATAGTTGGTAGCTTTGCAGTTGCCTGCCCCTACTGTAAATTTGATCTGGGACACCCCTCCCAGTCTGGTGATCACTCTACTTAATACAGAGAGAACATTTGAGAAGGCCAACCCATGTAGGTTCTTAACCTTGAATTTTTCTTCTGCTCCTTCTTCCTCTCTCCTTGCACTTTACTAAAAAAAATTGCACTTTATTTTGCTTTTGCCTCCTCTTAAAAATACTCAATTGTATTTATTCTGCTCCATTTATTACTGCTTGGTAGTAGCCTGATTAAATTTTAACTGTTACTCTAGGCCTTTTGGTTTAAGCACTTGGGCTCCAGACCAGTTGTTTTACATTAAGAAGGTTTGTGGTCTGCACTGTTGTGGCAGGACAGGTAGCTTACATCCTTCTAAGTTGGGAATTGCTGATTGAAGGCTCAGTGTCTGTTATTCTAAAAGTGTATTAGTTCTGGTTAAAGCACTTGGGCTTCAGGCCTCTTTTTTCATTAAGAAGGTTTGTGGTCTGCACTCTTGTGGGAGGAAAGGCTAGATTCTGCCCTTCTGAGCTGGGAATTTCTGGTTAAAGGCTTATTGTGCCTGCTTATTTGAACTGCTTCTTTCTGAAATTGGTGTGCCTTGGTTGCTGTAGCATAGACTAGATTCAGGCATCCTGAATCTAGTTTTGTTTGTATAACTTGAGCACTAATCCAGGCCATCTCTTTTGGAGAAGGTTCCCCTGCATCCTAGTGGCAGGAGTGTGCAGTTAGAACTTGTCTGATTGAAGACTGCTGGAACAGGGCTCAGTTTTGAGCTTTTTTACTGGTTAATTGGGTAATTTGTTTAAATCAGTTTGCTCATTTTCTATTGTTATATAAAAAATTTGCACTTTATTCATCTGCTTTTACTGTATTTGTGTTTCTTCCTACTGTATTACTTTATTTTGCTTTTGCTGCTTGTTCTTAAAAGTACATAATTGCATTTGTTCTGCTGCATTTATTACTGCTTGTTAGTAGCCTGATTAAATTGTAACTGTTATTTTAAGCCTTTGGTTGAAGCACTTGGGCTTCAGACCAGTTTTACATTAAGAAGGTTTGTAGTCTGCACTGTTGTGGCAGGACAGGTAGCTTACATCCTTCTAAGTTGGGAGTTGCTGATTGAAGGCTTAGTGTCTGTTATTCTAAAAGTGTATTAGTTCTGGTTTAAGCACTTGGGCTTCGGGCCAGTTATTTTATATTAAGAAGGTATGGTCTGCACTCTTGTGGGAGGAGAGGGTAGATTCTGCCCTTCTGAGCTGGGAGTTTCTGGTTAAAGGCTTATTGTGCCTGCTTATTTGAACTGTTTCTTTCTGAAATTGGTATGCCTTGTTTGCTGTAGCATAGACTAAATTCACATCTGCTGAATCTAGCTTTGTTTGTATAACTCGAGCACTAATCCAGACCATCTTTTTTTGGAGAAGGTTCCCCTGCACCCTAGTGGCAGGAGTGTGCAGTTAGAACTTGTCTGATCAAAGACGGCTGGAACGGGGCTCAGTTTTTAGCTTTTTATTGGTTAATTTGCTTAAGTGGGCAGCCACAGTGGTACAGCTGTTAGTGTTGTCACCTCACAGCAAGAGGTTCTCCGGTCCAATCCTCGGTTGAGGTGCCTTCTGTGCGGAGTCTGCATGTCCTCCCTGTGGTCACATGGGTTCCCGCTGGGTGCTCCCGTTTCCTCCTACATCCCAAAGACATGCTGTAGGTGGATTGTTCACTCTAAATTGGCCCTAGGTGTGAGTGTGTGCATGTGTGTGCTTTCTGTGGAAGGTTGGGTGCTGGGCTGGCAACTCAACACTGTAAAACTCTATTGCCAATTATGAGCAGACAGGTGATCCTCTGTGGTGACCCCTAAATGGGAAAAGCCGAAAGAAGAAGAAGATTGGTTAATTTATTTAAATCAGTTTGCTCATTTGCTACTGTTGTAAAAAAATAATATATATACTTTATACATCGCTGCTTAGCTAGGGTTAAACTATTCCCGGCACCATAAAGTCTGCTCTTCAAATTTTCCCTTACAATGAGCCAGTTCTTTAGTTTTAACACTAAAATCTGTTTCTTTGAGCTCAGCATTTGTTCAGAACTCATTGTAAGCACTAAATAAGCTACAAATTACTACAGCACTCAACTTTCCTCACTTGTCTAGAGGAAAACAGTTTTTAGTACTTAATAATCACCTATCCAGGCATGTCTAAGGGTCAGCTCCCGGTGTTTTCTCCTGTCTACCTGATGAATCTAGGCATCTTGGGGCAATGCAGCAATTGCCTCATGTACACAGACAACCCTCTCCTCCTACAACCCAACATGACAAACTGTGAGAGATGCACTTATATAGCCAAACTGGAAGCAAAGCTCTCTTCACTCAAGACTGGACTAGACAGTCAAGAGGAGAAGGTAAACACTTACACCACACCACACTCATCACATAGTCTCTCAAAACTTACACCACCAAAACACACACATAGAAACACAAAACACACACCTACATTCACAGAGGCTCTCAATAAAAATCTGCTCAAGCAACAGAGACCTCCAAAGCAGAAATGCAAGTAACTTCCACCCCAACACAACCCAAATGACACATAGCCCACAAACTCAGTGTGTCACTTAAACACAGCCCATAAGGCATAACAACGTACCCAACACTCTAGTCATAGGTGACTCTATAGTCAGGCACACTGATGTTCCAATCACCAGGCTAAACAAGGAGAAAGTTACTGTCAGCTGCCTGTCGGGTGCCAGGATCCTCCACATAATGCACGCACTCAGGTCACTCCACAACAAGTACAAATATGACTTTGTCATTGTCCATGTTGGTGTGAATGACCTGAGATGTACCTCTCTGGACTACATGAAAAAAGACATGGAGGAGCTCTCCAGTCTTGTAGCCCAGGCAGGTATGACCCTAGCCCCAAGTAGTATCCAGCCATCACCCAGAATGATACCACAGTACAAGGACAAAATGATTGACTTCAACAATTGGCTAAGCTTCTGGTGTCATTCTAAGGGGATCCAGTATCTGTCTGCCTGGGATGACATGATCGACAGACCATGATGCCTTGCCAGAGATCGCCTGCACCTGTCACCCTTGGGATTCCGGATACTGGCTAAGGCTCTTGCCACCCCTATAGTGCCTTTTTAGGCAAGGTTCAAATGACAAATTCACCACCTTAACAGGTACAAGCAAGCAAAATCTGAGGGTAATGCTACTCAATGCTTGAAGTCTAAACCTCAAAATGCATTCACTCGAGTTACTCCTTAAAATGGAGAACATTAACATCTGTGCAGTGACAGAGACCTGGTTCAAGGCTCCAGAGAGCACCCCTGCATTACCAGGCTATAATTCATACCACACCTTTTGGCCACCTAACCTGGACTGAAACACTAAAGTCGGAGGCTTGTCCATATTCATTAAGGATATCCACACCTCCAGGCTAGTTCCTCAGCATAATGCATCTGAGATTATCCAAGTGCAACTAACTCTGGGCAAGACTGCAATCCAAATTGTAACTTGCTACAGATCCCCCACCATGCCCCAGGATTCCCACTCCTCATTTCTTGATACACTGGAAAATATTAGGGTACAACCCAACACCCTAATAATGGGCAATTTCAACTACCCTACCATTAACTGGGAAAACTACTCATGTACCAACTCTTTTGCTCAACATTTTCTGGAATTCATAAATTCCAATGCCTTGGATCAACTTTTCCACGCCCCAACCAGGGGCAGCAATATCCTAGACCTGGCATTTTTGGCTAGGCTTATATAGGCCCTAGGGGCCAATAGCCTAGTACCTACCTATGAACCTATGAACCTATGAACACATACCCCATTCCCACATCTTGACACAACTTACCTGCACTGTGACTTCTTCCACAGAAGTGCATGTGTGACCTCTGTCTGTTGGCAGTCTTCACTTTTTCCTCCACTGCTGCTAAATTATTATGCCAAGCAATTCTCTGAATCACTCAGCAGTGCAAATCTAGAGCTGCCGGCATTTCTGAAGAAAGCACATAACTAATTATTATTAGTTACTCTTCCAGAATGGCCATATTGGTATGTTGCTCGACCAGCAGGACTGTCCTCCACTCTCAGGCTATCTGCCATAGGTAAAAATCACAGTAGTAGGGTATTGTAAGAATTACAAAGACTTACTATGATTAGGAAAATTGCCATGTTAAGGCTTCCCACATACTGTAAGCCTTTCTGAAAACCAGGGCATCTCTACTCAATTATGTTTCTGGAGACTCACTCATCTAGACCTTTAGGGCTGTTAAGCCAAAGTTCTCTTAAGCATCTTTGTCAGTATTTCTGCCTATAAAGCAACTAAACCTCTTTTTTCATTTAAAACTACAAGTAAATAAATAGATAAAACATATGTATATATATATTTTTCTATTTATAATGTGCTTTCAATAATAAACAGCTACAATAAACTAGCAAAACATTAAAAATGTTACCAAAAGAGTGTATTCACAACAGGTACCAGAGAAATAACATTTTCATCTTATCCATATTCACAGTAAATAAAAACAGGAATTCAGTTCCATTTAAATAGCCCACTATAGGAAGTAGGAATAACAGGCTTATCAACAGCCCGTTACAGTTTGAAAAATCAGTCTACTTAATGACCTCCATTCCAAGAAGGTTTCTTACATTTACAAGAAATTTTGTATGCATACAAGTATATTAGTTCATAGTCTGAAAAGTTAGGCAGTGAAATTTCGTTCAAGGATGTCCACTAAGTGGTGATATATACAGTTTGACTAGAGCTGTGGAGTGATAACTAACATAAGGTAATGTAAATTGAAAATATCTATACCAAAAGTTAATTCACCATTATTCTTTCTGAATTCTGTATTCTTCTATTTTTATTTTCTTAATCACGTATTGAAATGAAAGGACCTGCTAGAGTGAGTGAGTCCCGAAATATGGAGAGCGAATGTCCAAAAGAATGGACTTACATATACTAAGTCTGATTTGCCTTTTCTTGGATTATTCCCTTTTCTCAAGGTATGGCAATCTTGCAGTTGGTATATATAACTTTGGGGAGGTGGGGTGCAGGCTGGGCTTGCAACTCCCTGCATAAAAAAGTTTAAAGGAGAGGAGCGATTTTCAAGATTCGCTCTTCTCTGTGTTTTCAGCTCAAAATGCTGAGTGCTGACATTTCAGTAGGGAGCCATTCTTTGATTAATTTTGGTCTTTGCTTCTCTGATTGCTTTTCATTTGCACAGCTTTCATCTTATGAGTATCCTTGTATGTCCAATATGGTATGCCTTCCCTAAATTTGAACAATCTCATTTGAGAAACTGTGTTTCCTGCTTTTGATTTGCATATTTGATTTATATAAAAATTCATTGCTTATAATTCCACTTTTAATTCTCCTGCTTTGCTCATTAGCACAACATTTGATGACTTTTTGCCAGACCTTATCTGAGAGGCTTCCTATTTCACAAAGATCTAACCTCTAGGAGGCCAGAACCCTAACTTCTAACTTAAATGACTTTGTGACTAAGTTGAAGGTGAACTGCATTTTGCTGATTATATGTTTTGAAATAGCTTCCAATTACTAGAAGCAAGACCCTTTCACTCACCACCTGAGTCGACTGAGTAACTAAGGCTGCTGTATCTCAGCTACCTTAGTCTGATAAGACATCAAGAACAAGCCAGCCAGTCCTGCTTTTTGTTGTGGTTACAGTCTTATTTATGTATTTATTGACTGCTGTTTGTTTATCACGATGGTCTGACTGGGTATTCAGGCCTATTTTCAGCAGAGGCCCAGGGAGAAAAGCTCCATTAAACTTAAAAATACTAGACAAAACTTGCAGAGACAAAAATAATTTCAGTTTCTTAACAGTAGAAATGGTGTTTTAGAATCATGCAATGAGTAATACAATCAAGACAGAGGTTAATACAATTTGATTTCTGTATGAATGTTATACAATAATAAACAGGGTGCATCTACATATGCAGTAGTATACAAATTTCATTTACACAGGAGTGATGAAAATCAGCATATAGTTGTAAATGTAGATAGAATTTATATACATTATTTACAGGATATGATAGGAGAACCGGAGAGTTAGGGGCTGGTGATAGTCTAGAGGTCTGAGATGAAAGAAAGTTAGTCAGGCTGAGAACAAGAACAGAGCCAGGAGGAGTTTAGGCACTGTTTTAGGTTGTGCCTAAAGCCAGGTGCACATTTGTCCTGTTTTAGTGGATAGGCAGGGAGTTCCTGTATCTGGTGACACAAGCCAAGTATAGTGAGTCTCCACCTGTATTGCAAGATTTGGAAGTTATTAGCAGGCTCCAACACCTGAGTGTAGGCAACATGGTGGGCAGTAGTGCATGAGAATGTTTTGTAAAGAAGGGCATGTGTGCAGTTTGCATATTATTTTGTGGGTAATTTGAAGTTTAATGAATGTAAGGTAATTATGTATTAAAGGTGTGTTGAACTAAAAGAAGAAATAAAAAGCTCTGGTTCTGGCAGTTTTTTGGCCAGACTATGAGCATTGATATTAAGTACAGTCTTGCAGTCAGAGTACTCTAATTAACATGTAGAGTATTAATGTCCTCCATATGTAGTACTTCCTACATGTCAACTAGGTTAAGCATACCTTATGTTACGCACCACTTCTATAAATAACCATTGCGTGCAGGTAATTAATTGAGTAAATGGACTGTTTTCAGTGATGGCAAATTATAGATATCACAGCAAAAATGTCTGCTAATCAGAATCTAAATTTTGTTGCTATTAGATACCTGCAATGCATCTGGGAAAATGTACCAATAATACTTCAGTTTCTAAACTCCAAATGTGTCTCACAGTAAACTGAGGAGCTGGCATGAGCAGGAGAGGAGATATAATTGTCAGTTCAACTGTTTTGGTGGAAGGGATTATGGTTAGTCCATGGGGAGAACTATGATGACCATACCTGCACCAGCAGTGTGTTACATGGTGGGAATTAGCATGTGTGGAAACACACATGCTGTCTTCTGAGGCAAGAAACACATGGATTTTCAATTGTGGCAAGGGAATAGAGTTAAAAGCATAATAAAAAAGACCCACCTCCTACAGCAAATAACATTTATAGTTTAGGCACCTGACTCTTACCTCCTGGGGAAACAAATGAGTAGACAGGCTCTCATACCTATGAAAAAAAAAGGGTCAATAGGGTAGGTGGAGGGGGAGTCTGATGATCAATAAAGGGGTGGGGTACCCAGAAGAAGAAGAGGAAGAAAAAAAGTCTAGTTCTGGCAGCTTTTTGTCTAGGCTGTGGCAGTGACACTCATTACCTTCTATTTTTATTTCCTAGCCTTTTCCCCTTATCATCGATCATACTGTCTGTACCTTTCTTTCTATCTATCACTGCCCTCCTAATCACATTCAGCTAACAGAATTCACATTAACTGCTCTGATAATCTGTAGAAGAGTCCATGACCACTCTGATGTTTTCCACTTCCCCATAACTAATTTAAAAGCTTGCTAGTGAAACACATAGACCTTCCATTTAGAATGCTTGTTCTTTTTCCAGAGGAATGATGATCATTTTTCCAGTATAGGTTTGCATCACTCCCAATGGATCCTTGGTCCTCAGTTTAACAAAAGTGCTGGGTTCTGAACCAGTTGCTCAGTTATACACCAAACCCCAAACCCCATAATGCAAATCTTCTTGTCCTCCTCCTCTATGTCATAGACATGCATCACATCAGAGAATATAATCATGTGCTTCTTGTAGAAGGCCTCAGGCTCATCTCCTCAGAGTCCCCCTGTAGCTGTCTGATGATCCCTTTCCAGTTTATGTTATGTGTCCCTGCATGAAGAGTGAAGAGTTTACTACCCTGTGAAATTGCTCCTGTAGTCCCGGGGATAAATGTCATATCCTTCCATCCACAGCACATGTATCTTACATCCTGTGGACAAAATATCCCATCCTGTTTTTCTAAAAGTTTGGATTAATATGTAAACATTTGATAAACACTTAACCTTTCATTATGCTGTAGCTGTGTTCCCTTGACCTGGAAATCCATGTTAGTTTCATCCTCAAACTCTGTTTTAGAGGTTAAGTCAAGATCATTTTTATTTAACATCCAAAATTATGGCAACATTACCATATCAAAGAAATAATTTTATTGTTGGATAAGTAATGTCTTATTAACCAAAACTTTTGGATAAATATGGCCATTGCAGCTACTGTCATCATAACCTTACCAAGAAGAAAAGTATCATGCTACCCATTTAGATGCTAACTGATGCTATGATCCTAACCTTACCAAGTAGACACATGCCATTCTACACATTTAGATATTAACTGATGCTATGATCCTAACCTTACAAGGAGACACATGCCATTCTACACATTTAGATATTAACTGATGCTATGATCCTAACCTTACAAGGAGAAACATGCCATGCTACACATTTAGATGCTAACTAATGCTATGATCCTAACCTTTCCAAGGAGACACATGCCATTCTGCACATTTAGATGCTAACTGATGCTATGATCCTAACCTTACAAGGAGAAACATGCCATTCTACACATTTATATATTAACTGATGCTATGATCCTAACCTTTCCACGCTACCCATTTAGATATGAATTGATGCTTTGTTCAGTGCCTCAGATCAGGGACATCTCACCAGAGCTCTATTTATTGACGTTACTGACACTTTTGACATTGTGTTAAAATTCTCTTTGCTGTGCTTTATCTTGCCTTTTTGAAAATGAGTGCTTATTCAGTTTCAATCTAGGTCAAGGTTTATACTCTACTGTATGTTAATTTCATCCTCAAACTGCTTTAGAAGTTAGGTCAAATCATTTTTATGTGATTGCTAAAATTTTGGCTAAATTAATATATCAAGAAATAATTTTATTTTTTGGATAAGTAATCTCTTCTTAACCAAACCTTTTGCACAAATATTGTCATTGCCGCTGCTGTCATCATAACCTTACCAAGGAGAAGTGTATCCTGCTATCTGTTTAGATGCTAATTGATGTTATGCTCAATTCCTCAGATCAGGCACTTCTCAATGCAGCTCTAGTTATTGATGTTACTGAGGCTTTTGATGTGATGTTAACATTTTTTATGATAAGCCTTATCTTGAGTGCTTACTTGGTTTCATTCTAGGTCAAGGTTTACACTTTACTATCTTCACTTTCTCATATTTCTGTGGGTGAACAACAGGCAGCTACCCCTGGTCTCTTAATTTTTTTCCATATATCTGAATTCATTATCCACCAATTTCATCCCTTTAAATTGCATGTTATATGATGATAAGCTGATGGCATAAAGGACAGCTATTTTTCAACAAACTATTGCATCAAAATTACAAGCTGATCAGTCAAAACTAACCAAACGACTGGAGAATAAAAGCTGTTGCTGAATACTAAAAATGCATTATAGCAATAGTAAAGCAGGTGCTGCCTAAGGGTGGGGGGGGGGCAACCAATACTACTAATGAGGATACAGAAACTTCTGCCACATTCAGATACCTAGGTATATGCATGGATAGCTCATTAATGCTTGAAATCCTTACATGACTTCTTAAGGTAAAACATAGCAAAGTGCTTGCATACAGCTGGACATTCATCAGATTCCTAACATTAGATGCCAGATCTGCATATGCCTATTTCTGTATGGACTATTCTCTTCCACTGATTTGTAAAGATTCACTAATTTTGATTGGTCTCATATATATATATATATATATATATATATATATATATATATATATATATATATATATATATATATATATATATATATATATATATATATATATATATATATATATATATATATATATATATATATATATATACACACACACACACACCACTGGTAGACAAGGATATCGTCCACTGATTATCCCAAACCATGTCCCATGAAGCTATTATAATAAGTGATCTAAATCTTTATTGACAAACCTGCAACCCAGCAATCTACTCTAACTCATTAAATCTGTTCGGTTTCTTCCAATTAATCCACTAACAAGAATAGACATAAACAAAATAGGCAATCTGAACTTGAATAGATCCTTACCAACAAAACAATACCCATGGATGCTTACCTGACAGTGTTATTAACCATCTACTGATATATGTACTGAGACAACAGCAAAACTTAAATAAGCTAGTAATATACAGCCAGGTGTGCAACTTGACTAACTTTAACAAAGACATCTGTATCTCCTCGTATTACCTCTGTAACTAGAATCCACTAAACACTTTGCCCTTAAATGATACTGCTGTCTCTCACTTCAACAGCACTTTCCTTGATATCCTAAATGAAACAGCACCAGTTAGGTCAAAAAGAATGAAATCAACCCCAGTACCTTGGCTAACCATGGAAACTAAGCAACTACTTAGAAAGACAAAGCCTGGAAATTTTGGTATAGAAACAAAACACAAAATGCTTTCCAAACTTTCAGACAACTTAGAGAACTATCAAAAAACAGATTAAACATGTCAAAAGGTCCTGAACAAATTGATATGACTGTATGATACTGGAAGGAGCTGGAATGGCTGGAAGAAACTGTAATGGGACTGTAATGAATGTCTTTATCTGTTAATTACCCATAACTGCACTGAACAGGTGTCAGTCTTTCCTTTACAGGCCAAATCTTCTTGTATTTTTCAGAATAAAGTCTGCACACACACGCACACCCACACACACACACACACACACACACACACACACACACACACACACACACACACACACACACACACACACACACGCACTGTAGTTCAGTTAAGAATGCTTTATTATGTACGGTGAATATCAGAATACTGTTTCCAATAACAGTGCTGATAAACTGAAACAGTCCTCTGCATTCATATTCTTTATATTGCTTTCCTCAAGAATAGTATAATTAATATTCTGGAATGCTGGATATTTTACCTGGTTTCTATACCTCCCAACTGTACCAAATTACTCGGTTATTACCGAGTTTTGGGGTCAAATAATGGGGTGCCACGATTCCCGAGTGGCAACCCTTCATTTCCGATTTTCCCGGCTTCTTTTTTCAAATTTTTTATTTTCCGGGTTTTGAGCTGATGTCATCACTTGCGCAATGATGTCAACTCCGTCGGCCTGTCGTAATTGAGCACCTTGCATGCGTCGTGCACGCATTTCAGGTGTTGAACGCAAGCAGGAAGGAAATGTTTTGAATGCGAGTGGGAGGAAACGCGACTGACTTTCATGTACACGACTGCTGCTTGGAATGGATCTGCTGCTGCGGGAAAGAAATAACATTTCCTTCATGACTGCTGGTCTGCTGCTGTGGGAAAGAAGTGATGTCTGCAGCAAGAAACTCCCAGAAAGATGATAAGGTAAGTTAGATGAGCTCTTAAAGTCTCTTACGTCTGAAATGACTTGCAAGGAAGAACATCTCTCTTGCTCTTCTGTTACTGGATATAACAGCAGCTACGGTTCTTAAAGAGCAGTTTCTTCTTATTCTATAACCTCTCAAAATATACACTCTTCAACTTGTGTTTATTAGAGTTTCAGCATGTTTTATGTAAGTGTGAATGTGACCATTTTTAAATAATATTATAACTTTCTTTTTTTTAATACCAAGTAGCTGAATACTGACACACATTTGCACAAGTAGTAATCACTGTTTGGGTTTAGGTGGATTAGTATTTACCTGTGTGTGTGTGTCTGAGTTATAACATGGAGATAAAAACTTAGTGGTTGAACAGAAGCACAAGTTGGTTATTCTGTCATGATGCCACCAATGGCTAACACTTTTTTATCTTGGCTTTCCATTCATCCGTGCTTTACTTTTTCTGTTGACTATTGCATACATTTTGTTGAGAAATTCCTGTAAAATGTTCCTGAATTTTTGGGTGGGGATTGCCTTAAAAAGGGAATAAACAGGCTGTGAATGTGACAAGAAAATATAAATGTTAAACTAGCCAATGCATGTTACACTTCTGTTACTGCAAAAACGTATAAAGCACATTGCAACCCGCACTTTCTTAGTGATCCCTTTATTAGACTAGCATGTTTATATGGCTAAGCTTCTTATGTAATCACCTTCAGTATAAACAGGCTAGTCGAACGGTGTTCAATGTACAAAGCCACATGTTGTAAATATATTTAATAAAAACATTTTAATTTATAGCTAACCATTTTATTTTGATTACAGCAAGTATTTTATCTGTTTACTTTTAATTTATTCATTATGTTAGTTTTGAGAAGCATGCTTTATTTAATTTGTTTCTTTAACTATAGCTGTCTTAAGTAGCAGTGTGACTTGATGTGAAACTATCAGGGTGATGTTCCTGTTGAAAGTTAAATAACAAGAGGTGCAGTCCTTGTAACTGTGACGATTTAACTGCATGTAAAGGAAAATTATAGGCCAAGTGCCAGAAT
The DNA here is from genome assembly GCF_019279795.1 of Protopterus annectens. Taxonomy (NCBI): domain Eukaryota; kingdom Metazoa; phylum Chordata; order Ceratodontiformes; family Protopteridae; genus Protopterus; species Protopterus annectens. The sequence goes on from NC_056728.1 coordinate 1,835,707,564, forward strand.
GCTGTATCAGTCTCACTCATGACTGCTGCTTTTGAATAGATCTGCTAGAAAGAAACGACTTTTAGGTAGGGAACCGGTGTGTGTGTGTGTGTGTGTGTGTGTGTGTGTGTGTGTGTGTGTGTGTGTGTGTGTGTGTGTGTGTGTGTGTGTGTGTGTGTGTGTGTGTGTCTCTCTGGAATGTTTGGCTCATACATACTTTTGGTCTGTTCCTCTTAAAATTATTGTTTTCTGGCAAATCCAATGAGAACTGAATTCACTAAATCATAGCCATTTAAGTTTCAGTCTTTCTGTCTTTCAGGAAATGCATGGTTGGTAACACAAAACATTTTATACTAGCAACTTTTCTAAGATCATACAAGCAATGTTTAAAATGTGTCCCTGGTTTTGGGCTTTTGTCCCCTTCCCAATAAATGTTGACTATTTACAGATTTCATATGCTGCATAGGTCTTCAGGGGGAGGGACGTGTAATGCTGCTTATGGTAAGTGTGTTTGTGTTATCAGTAGTAAGACAGGTAGAATACTTGCTTTTAGAAGGCTGTGGGTTCTACTCCCACAGCATGTAGATAGATTGCTGACACTGTACTCTGTTGTACTTTGCAGCCCTGAGAATGTCCTCTTTGGCAGAGATACCTAGTAACTATGAACCTGTTATCAGTTTGCCATCCATTCCCTGTTGTAAAATTCCTAGCTTATCATTTTTTATGCAACATATGCAATTTATATCTCAAGGGCAACAGGCACTTTATTTGTAGATGAAACAATGAAATATTAAGTTGTTTGCTAGCAGCAACCTCTTTATTAGTTATATATCTCCTTAATGTGCAATTATATGACTTTTACTTCTGCAGAGATTGTGCATATTTACTGATACTGGTGGATTGTAGATGTTACAGACTTTTATGATGGAAATGTTCTGAATTGGTCAGTTTAGTCAATTATTGGTTTATGCATTTTGTTTCATTGCTTACTGCAAAAATGTTCAAAACAAATTTAAAATGCGCTGTAACGAGTGTGCTGTATTATACAAGGAATATAATTTAATACTGTCAGGAAGGTGTATCAAAGAACACATGTATGTTTTGTGTGCAAGGGGGCCTGTGATTTGAAAACAGCCCAAAGCTAGTCTTTAACCACCACTGGCCAGATGCATTTTCTTTGAATGTGGGTATTAATGCGGTTTCAATGAATGTGAGTTTCAAGGGCAGAGAAGTTATAATGCTAAGTCTATTTTCATTGTGAGACTGTACTGCTTTGTTTAGCATAGGTCTAGTAGTGTTTATGGTATAAAATGTAAAATAAAAAATTTAAATGAATCCAAATAAACATTGTAGAAGTAAAGCAGTATGCACATTATAGTGTTTATGGTAAATAGGGCAAAATAACCAGGTAATGGGACATTGGAATTGCTGCAGGGAGGCTCTGGTGCCATATTTTGGTTCTGTTCAGTTTGCGTTTGAATGTTTTCCCACAATTCCATTGGAGTGGGTGGGGTTACATAATTATGTATGCAAATTATATGTTAATCAGTGTACAGATTTGTACCTATTTTTCATGGGCCTTGTCCAGATTTTTGATGTTTCCAGGTTGAGAGGTATGCTGACTTCTGCACTCATACCCATGTGTCGGTTGGTACTGCCTTCTGAAGACTGCAAATGATCTAACTTAACTGTGTCTGAAGTATTTCCCGATAATACTAAAACCCTGTAAAGTTCTACACACCTCTTTAGCCTAGGTTCCCAAGCCTCGTAGCATACAAACAAGATGTGTTTGTACTTAAGTGTACAGCACGTTCTGTTCTTATCAGTATTCTTGACTGAAGGTTATTTTCACTGATTGAAAGTGCATCTACTGAAACTGTATTCAAACTGTGAAGCCTTCTTTAATATGGCTGCATTTCTAGACTTATCAAAGAGAATACTGTATTTTTGTACATTTAAATGATACCTGAAATAACAGGTCCTATTACTTAAAGCTCCAACAGAAAACAAAAGCAGCCCTAAATTACTTTGGTCACCTATTAAAAACTTTTATAACCCAGTCAATTTATCACTCCTTTCCCCAGAAACAATAATAACAACAAGGATGACATCCAAACCCAATTTAATTCATGCTCTGCAAACAATATTCTTTCTCCAATCAAAGAAGACTTCTTCATACCAATCTCATTAAAGAAAAACACAAACACTTCACTTTTCAACCCATACAGTCCTCCACTAATCTAAAATCAGCAACCTTAGCTGCTGATAACATGACAGCTGAATTTCTAAAACAAGCAGCAGATATTCTGGCAAGCCTCATCTCTAAATTAATGAACCATTTAATAACAAAAAACCATGGCACGTTCATCTGTAAAGTGTCATTCCATTGCACAAAGGTAGCACCTTCTCTGATTTTACAAATTTTTATTTATTTTTATTTTATTTATTTTACATTTGTTGACCGGGATAGTCCGACTGGATACATGTCCATTTTCAGCAGAGGCCCAGGGAGAAAAGCTCCAAAAGTATACATATACAATCATTACAATGTCATGTTGAACAGGAGTAATCATAACATAATACAAATATAACACATTTTACAGTCTAGTTAAATTTATGAAAATATGTCACTTATTCTAGTACATTTAAATTTGTACAGTCTAACAATCTTCTAAACTGGCTTAACAAAGATATTTGAGTAGCACTTACAGACATAGGATAGATACACCAGACCTATTGCAGTCTTATCACCACTATCAAAAATATTTGAAAGATGCATCCATAGCCAGCTTATCAACTACCTCAGTAACAAATATCTCCTATTCAAAACACAGCATGGCTTCCATCCCATCCGAAACACAGCCAGTACCTTCCTCAGCTTCACCAATGCCATAAATTAAAATTAAAATGAAGACAAACTAGTCTCATCTCTCTGCATTAGTCTCCCACCAAACAATCCTTGAACTTCATCACTTGGGCTCAGTTGATCTTTCTTGTCCTGGTATCACACTTATATTTCCAACAGATGACAAGCTGTCAAGAACTTTCACCATCTCTCCCAGTCACAGTTGGAGTCACACAAGGATCAATACTGGACCCACTCCTATTCAATATTTTCACTAAAGATCTTCATATTGCAAGCAAACATGTCACCACTGTACAATATTCTATGTTTATCTGCTCTGCCCTAACTCTCCTAACGCTTCAAGAAATCACCCAACTCTCCATCTCTGCTGTAGAATCTTGTCTAGATAATTCTCACTTACTCTTAAACTCAGATAAAGCAAGTCAATGCTCTTTACCCATAAGAAATAGAACAACCATAAACATTCCTTCCATATATACTCCGTCAACAATATAATTATAGCGCTTCTTCAGAATAAGTTACTGGGAGTCCTAATTAACAAACAACTAAAATTTGACTAGCATCTTAATCAAACCATCAAAAACCACACATGAAACTTGACTACCTCTACAAGGCTAAGCGATATCTATGAGAGAATGCCAGAAATCCATCGTCAGATCATACCTACTGTCATCTCTTCTTTACGCATTCAAATGTTTACTAATTTTTAACAAAACTGAAAAAAAATGAAATTAGAAGTATGCTATAACATGGTAGCTAAACTTGTTGCAAACTCTCCACACAAAAGCCATCACTGCACTGCCTTAAGAGAGCTAAACTGGTTATTACTACCCAATTCTTTATTCTATTCCCAATTAATCATGGCACACAAACTTATCTATACGTCAGAAAAATGTCCTACACTCCAAAACATACTACAACACTACTCCTGTTCCAGGGGCCTGAGCTGTAGCAACAGATCTTTCCCGCTTTCCGCTAAGTCCATCAACAACACAGAGGACTCCTTATACTCCAACTACGTCTCAGATTATGGAACTCTGTCTCTCTCACATGCAAACTGACAGGCACATTAATAACTTTCAAAACCCAGTTTAAACAGAACCTAAACAGCACCTGACTTTGTACATATTCCACACTCAGATAACCTAACCCAGATAATTATCACAACTGCATGGCTACTTCTCTTAGAACAGCCTTAAAGGATCCTTTTTGCAGAAAAAAATTCTGTAACTCTCCTCTCCTCACATCCTTTCTTACCATTTAATGCATAAATCCCCCTTTCACCATCTAACTTGTTCTATCTCCTTCCTTCACACTCTCCCTGTCCACTTTTTCAATTTGAATAACTAACGTCCATGGATTACTCCTCCAGCACACTACAATTACTCCTGCTTACTCTTTAACCAGTTCTCTTTTGATGAATGATTTTAATTCCTAAGAATAGATTGCTTTTACACTATCACCATGTGTGTATAAATAATATTCATATTTATCATTTACCATATCTGTGTGTGTGTGTTACTGCAATTCAGCTACACAAACTGAATTATTTTTTTGTGAAACAGTTCTAAAATCTGTGCTACAGTTTTGTGTAAGGATATTTAGTGTCAGCTATACTATCATGCAAATGTATAATCTGTTTTAACAAAATGTTAAATAACTGTTTCCAAGTTGCTGTTTTTATAAATATTAATTTTATATGACACATTTCTATATTTTATGCTATAAATGTATGCAAAGATATTGGTTCTGTGCATCTTTTTCCTCAGGCATCTACTGTAAAACAGCATTCCCAACCAGTTGGACGTTCACAGTCACTAAAAACAAACAAATAAATAAAATAAAATAGAATTGCATGAGATCATGGCTCTCGTGACATGCCTGTGTACAAATAAAAATAGCAATTAGTGATCCAGACATGTATGCTATGACATTGTTAGGCACTACTGGTACAAACAGACGCACAATATGCACAACAGTAAAACTGCTGTGGTGTCACCAACCCAGGCACACTGATATGTACACATTCTGATAACCTGTGGCATCAGCTAGTACCCCTGTTTACAAAAATAATGTTTTTATCACTGCAGACACAGTAGTCATCATCTGCATAGGAATCAGAATGCAAGCAGGACACAGTAGCACAGATGCACACAAAAACGAAGGATGTACCACACTGGGTAATGGTTGTCTAAATACTGTATCATGATGGCCATGAGCGACCTTTGTGGGGCACCATGCATGAACACATTCTGAATCCAGACCATCCACAAAGGCAGCATTTTAACCATTGTGGGGTTGTAGAGCGCCACAAATGAAGCATTTCAACCATTGTTGACTTCTGGACTGCCACATAGGGAGCATTAATCCACTGTGTGCTTGTGAACTGACATCACTGGCAACAGCTAGGCTATGTGGTATCATTGGTGTTGACCTACATGACAAACTGCCACTGCTAAGTAATCAGTTACTGTTTGGCATGATGGTAATTGATTGGTAAGCTATGAAACTTTTGTTTTTGGGTACACAGTTATTGCCACTATGTAACATGGTCACAGTCAGGCATGTCTGTGCCATGTTTGATAGATGTCCACAGTACATGTAATGAATCATACATGCCAATGTTGTTACCTGGAGTTTTTGTGATACTAGAGCCCATGTATGTCTGAGATTGTATGCATGCCACATGTGTTTGAGATTGCATGCATACCACATGTGTCTGAGATTGCATGCATGCCATGTGTGTCTGAGATTGCATGCACACCATGTGTGTCTGAGAGTGCATGTATGTTGTTACTCATCATCCTTTCCACAGCCCAGTATGTTATCCTTCAGCACCACCTTGTACAGTAGGCAGGATATATGACATGCAATAAAGGTTCCTGGTCAGGTCAGCATAAAAACCCATGTCCCACTGCTAGAGGTACTCTTTGGACTATGACAACAAAGAAATTGATAAGGATAGAACACACACCCTTTGCACTACCTAGTCTACTTGTTCATTCTGACCTCATTACCTGCCTTCCCAGCTGCTTCTGTCTGTATCCCTCCTGTGTATGGGCACTATTCAGTGATAGTTGATGGGATGTGGTGATTCTCATCTTTGGACCTCCCCCTCCATCCTGGAGGCAATGTCCTTAATATCCTGTTACTGCCATATCTCAACATGTCCAATTGGGATAGAAAGCCCAGATTAATCATGTGCATCAGTGGATGGCACAAGAATCCTGATACTTCAGTGTCCTATGTGACTACTGCTTAGTGGCATCAGTGGATGGTACCAGTGTACTTGATACTTCAGTGTCCCATGTCACTGGTGCTGAACCCTTGGAGGACAATGATCATCACGGTCTGAAGAGGAGCCATGAATACCCACCTTGGTTCAGTACTGGTCTGGACAAGCCTTTGCTTGATTCATTCTAAGAGAGCTTGTAGGTAATGTGTACAGCCAAGAGACTGATGTGAAAAGGAAAACAATATGTACCTGTTTGTATGTACTGAATAGTGATCTAATGCTCACATGCAGTGTAGGTGGTGAACAGTCCCTGAAGGCTGTGCAAGACCTATTACATGCCATGTGTGCATGTGTAGCACATTTGGTCTAATACTGTTATCTGGAGCCTTGGTCAGAGCCAAGCTGTCCTGCAGGAGATCACACAGTTTTTGTTATATAATGACAGCACTCATGCATGGGCACCTTTGGAGTTTCACCATCCAAAAGTAAATTTGAGCATGACCTACTTATGCGTGGAAGTCGGGCTTTATCAACTCTGTGTCTACGGATCCTGCATTGGGAGCAATGACCACCCAATGAGATCACAAATTCAGGAATTAGTTTGTGTCAGTCAAACATTGGGAGGGAGGGGCATTCCTTGCAATCTCAACATCTCTGGTACTGTAATTGATCATACATTGCTGTCACCTGGCACTGGCACTGGTAGGTCTGCAGTGTGCAATCATGGTCACCAACAACATTCACCCAATGGACTATGTTCTGCCAGACTCGAAATCTATGGACTCCTGTGGTCATAATCACCACCCTCACACCACAATAAGGTTATTCGCTGCTGGTAAAGACTTTATCATTATCTCTTTCTCAGATATTGTAAAACTATCCTGACATAGTTTGGCTCCTGCCATAACCTAGAAGGCAGCATATTTAAAAGGGGTCGACTGTAAAGCAAATGAGCGTAAACTATGTCCTAAATTGGGCACCATACTACACACACACACACACACACACACACACACACACACACACACACACACACACACACACACACACACACACACACACACACACACACACACACACACACACACACACACACACACACACACATATACAGGCACACAGACACACACACACACACACACACACACACACACACACACACACACACACACACACACACACACACACACACACACACACACACACACACACACATATCAGAGCCAACAGGACACAATGATGTGTGTTCTAACAAAATACCCCCTGTGTATATCATGTTTAATACTGAGCTGTCTGATGCTCTTTGCTGTGCTGCTGTGTTATAGCTGCTGCTTAGTAATGTTTCAGCTGGGTAGCGGGTGCTTGTGGGTTAGTATATCACTGGTTCTGCTCAACTGGTTTGGGTGCATATTGGTAATGCTACAGAACTGTGGCAGGATAATGCTGTGCTCATAGCTTCATTGGTTTGATTTATTTTTATTATTTTATTTCTATTTGATAACTGGGTAAGCAGATATAGTCTGAAGACCCATTTCAACCTTGATATAGGACCAAATGGGCAAAAAAATTAGCAGGCATCAGCCATGCTGAAAATAAGTATTGCTGTGGCTACCGGCTACCATTTGTCCACTACCACCTTTCTTATTTCAGCCCATATCTCCCCTTTCTAGTCTGTGCACATCTATCCTTGTTTGTCTGTGTTAACGCTGGGTAGCTGTCTCTACAAAAAGTGTGTCCTACCTTCTCTTTCACCTGCTTTTTCTTTATTCTTTTCTTCTGTGTGTACATCTGCTTCCTATGATCCCCCATGTCATACTTCCCTATACTCTTTTACCATCCCCTTTAGTGCAACCAGTATATGTCCAGGTAACCAGACACCAGACAGCAGCTGTTTGCAATGTACTGTAAGTTATTAACATGCAGCACTTGCTGACAACCTGTTTTTTATGTGTTGACTTATGCCACCTGCTGCATTCCAGTCTCATAAGTTTCTTGGAAAACTCCTTTGCTCTACAGATTGCTTTTTGCTCTGCTCCACTGTGGTTGGCTTGTGGCTTTTTATTCTTCTTTCCATATCAAAGTACAGCTAGTGACTTAGGCATGTACTGTGCTGCCATTTGAATATTCATGTACACTTCACACTGCATCAGATCACTATTACATGGTATAAGCCTTCCTTTGAAGCCTTTGAAACATAGTATGCATCTCAGCCATTGTATACAGATTCCTTCATAACCCCAAAGTTTAATTACTGACAAAGTTTAATTTATTTTAATTGTATAGCAATATTTAGTCTTATTGTTTTTAAAACAGGATTTCTTTAAATTCCGTTTAAGGGTTAATAGTGATAGCCTTGAAAATGCATTTAAATGCTAGTTAATGAACGGTTCTGTTTACTCTTTAGAAGGCAGCATGTTGAGATGCTAGGGGCAAAAAAGCTCAATAATTTTCTTCCCTGACTGTATGTGTTGTTGGGATTAGTTTTAAGGTTTTTATACAGAGCTCTTTGTATCAACAAAACACCACCATATTATTGCATTTTGCTGAGTTGCTGTCTCCTGTGATTCACAGGAGTGTACGTGCACATCTAATCCATAGGTTCATAGGTTGGTACTAGGCTATTGGCCCTAGAGCCTATACAAGCCTAGCCATAACAATTCCCTGGCTGTTTCTTCCCCACAGTATTTACTTCTCTGGACCCCTGTCTAACAGGGTGACTGACAAGATCCCCATGATTCTGTGATTCACAGCATTATATGTGCATATGCCTAAGTTTGTGTTTATTACATTAGCACATATGAAATTAAATGAATTAAACCATGCATCTTTCCTTTCTAGGCCAGGAGTGGTATCACTCTACTGCCTTCAAACAGTGTCACGACGTCAAGCCTAGCTCTCTGCTCTTACTGCCAGAATTAGCCTAGCAACACAATAGAAAAGTACTGTGCTGCAGGGTCTTGTAATACACATATCATTTTGTAATAACTATTAGTTTACTATATAACACGTTAGTTATCTGATGACAAACTCATTCTTACAACGGTTTCTAAGATAAATATTCCCTTTGATATGTTGGTTAACTGGGTAAATTCAAGGGGTACGAGCACCTTTTTTTTCACTATGACATAGTGACACCATCTAATAAGTTCACTTAACTGGAGTCAGTACATTTCCATCTAGAGAATGATGGAATGAAACCATTAAATACAGGATTATAGAGTGAAGCTTGTGAGCAGCTCATAGCTTTAATTTGTTATGCTGAATTGTTAGATTTTCTAGCTAATTATGGAAACATGTTTATGCAGCATACTGAACAAAAACTTGTTTACTGCTTAATGGATCAGAAAATAACTCTTCCAGAGGAATGATGCCATTTCAAAACTACTAAACATTGAGAAATGCATATTCTGTAAGACTACAACTCAGCTGCTAACACTTAACAGCTATTTGTGGTAAACAGCTGGGTTGGGAGGGTGGCCTAATGGTTAAGGTGTTTGCCTTGTAAACATAAGGTACAGGGTTTGAGCCTCACAAGAAATAATTGGCTAGGCTTAAAATGGCTCGCAAGGGCAGTTAGCCTAGTACTAACCTATAATGTTTCAGTGCTCATCCATATAATTTGATACATGTATTGTGTTTTATACTATCGCTTAGCATCATGTGCGCAAAACCAGATGAATTAAATAACTTTTTTAAATCCTGATGGTAATGGCACTGCTCTCACATGCTCCTGATTTTTCAAGGATGTCTGATTTTGCATTATTGTTTTCCTATGCCTTTTGTAAAGTGTGTGATTTTGTAACAGAGATAAAACAACTGGAACTGAGATCTTTAGAAAAGGATAGGAGCAAACTACATAGGAAAAAAATGGGAATTGTGGGAAGAAAGACATACCAGGGAGGTATGAGGTTTAAAAGGTGGCAGGACTTAATGAACTATAATGTTGAAGTGAAAAAGATTGGTTAGATTATAAGTGATGTATAATGTTTGCAACTGAGAGTGAGTCAGTATGGTTTGCGATATAAAATGCTTGCAACTAGGACTGTGTTGGTATGATTTGTTTTCATTTATATAGATGTCTGATTACCTATGCAGTAAGAGATAGTTTAATAAAGAAGTTTCTTGTTTTAAAAAAGGCAGGAATTGAATAATTTATGTAATGTTGCTTAGGTTATACGATATATAACAGCATATGTGAAGTATAATGTTTATGTTAGTATAGTTTGAGAACTTTTATATGAATGTAAATTTGCCTGTGTCACAAATGGATGGTGCAGTGGTGTAGCAGTAGCATTGTCACCTCACAGCAAGAGGTTCTCTGGTTTGATTCTTGTCTGGAGTGCCTTCTGTGCAGAGTTTATATGTCCTCCCTGCATTTGTGTGGGTTTTCTCGCGAAGTTTGTATGTCCTCCCTGCATTTGTGTGGGTTTTCTCTGGGTACTCCAATTTCCTCCCATGTTACAAAGTCTGGAGCATTTCTCTCCAGGCCTCTGTTGAAAATTGGCTTTGTTCCAAGACAGACTTTACTGGTAAATAAATGTCACAAGTGATAATTCAATAAAGGTGTCTGAAAAAGAAAACAATAAAACTCCCGATATAAATTATTGACAGACTTGTTGTTTTTCAGACTATGTTGTTGTTGTGTCTTTCGGCTTTTCCCGGTTACCGGTTGTCACAACGGAACTCCGGTCCGCTAATGATTGGCAGTTTATTTTTACGTGCTGAGTTGCCAGCCCTAACGCACAACCTTCAATGAAGGTACGCCCATTCACACGTCTCCATGCAGAAGACGCTCTAGCTGAAAGTCGAACCGGTCAGCGTCTTACTGTGATACATGTTAATATTAATTTATAAAGTCCTTGATTTGAAGTTTTTGTCCGGTACAATTTTTTGCTGTGTCCCTGACTCTTGAGTGACTATGTAACTGAACACCATGCCTGGGCGAAATGTGATTTCTGGATGCAATGTGCATAATTATGTCAACAGTGTGACAGTGACACAAGGTAATTTTAGGTGAACAAAGATCTTTAAGGAATGAGAAGTTATGGATTTGGGATAATAGATGGGGCTCCATTTTCTGTTTCATGGGTTAACAGTAAAAAATAAAATGACTGCTGTAATATTGTGGTGACTGTATTGGTTATAAGATCAGAGTAAAACAAAGCCATGACATTTAATGACTTTTTCCTTCATCAGTTATACATTATATATTATTTGGTTAAGCAGATTTTTACAATATCATCTTAGGAATCTGTTTCATGACCTCAGCTGGTGATTATTTTCAATTTCAAATGCTACTTCAAACTGGTCCTTATGCAGCAGCTTTTGAATTTATTTTATTTTAATCTTTATATAACATGACCTGCATTGTTCATAATGGGATGTCTGGTAAAATATTTACTGGAAATTGTTATATAAAGGTTTAAAACAGTGATGCTTGGAGTGAAATGTTCATCTTTATTTGTAATGTATTGAACTAGGACTAGAGGGACAAAGACACAATGAAAGTGACTCATCTGTGACCAGAATTCAGGTCACTTGGATAATTACATTTTTCAAATCAATATTTAATTTACTTTGCACCACTAGGTTTACACTAGAGAACAGAGGAGTGATCTCGGGGGACATGCTGAGTTCCATGTTACTTAATGGTTCAGCTGGTAAAGTACTACAACTATAGTAACATCGACAGAGTGTGCCCCATCAGAGGTTCATGATAATTTTCAGTGTTCTGTGTACTCCCTACTGACTTAATTTAAAATATAACCAGATCAGGCAGAGCTCATTTCCCGGCACTGCCAATACTGCCTGCAGACGTATTTATTTATTTATTTATTTATTTATTTATCTTTTGTTGACTAGGTTAGTCCCACAAGGCTAGTAGCCTCTTTTCAGGGGAGATCAGATGTGGTATGATTTATTTGTATTAATAATATCTGAGTCTTGCACAAGATAGTTGTAGAAGAACAGTAATAATAATAATAATAATAATAATAATAATAATAATAATAATAATAATAATAATAATAACAATATACTTTTACATGGTGGAGGCCAAAACTACTACATACAACTTAAAGATAATTTTGAGGAACATTTTCTGTTTTATAGACTTAACAGGCAGCCAGAATACAGTTTCTGATAGGAACAAGTTTTATTATTTTACAAAGACACTGACATTTGGCACTGGAACATGTTACAATGGCATCCTTTTTAATAGCTGCAGAACAGAAGGTACACATGTGGGTAATACTTCTAGTTTTGATGGAGGGTCAAAGACTGGGCAATGACCTACAGAAGGATTGAAAGAATCAGTGCCTGAAAGGGCATTTGGGTATTATGTGATTTATACTGTGTTTACAATGGAGTGAGGAGAATTCAGAGGGCAAGGTAGAAACAGTCATATAATAAAACGCTGCTTACCCGATTTGATCACTGACGCTGACTTCCGCTTCCTTCCATATTTAGTATTCTTTTAAGTTAATCTCCTGCTTTCCAAATTCTTACCCCGTATTTACATATAATACTTTCAGAGGGATGCTGCACTGTATCACTGTATGACTTATTCTTTCAAACAGAATTTGCAGTTAAAAGCATTCTCTAAAGTCTCCTTGCTCCTTTATCTGTTTAAACTTTCATTTAGTGGCTACAGCTAGTAGCTGTAATAGTTTCCCACCCCTACTCCCTCTTGTTGTCTTGTTCTTATACTTGGTGGCTTTGCAGCTGCCCACCCATACTGTGTGTATGGTCTGGGACAATCCTTCCAGTCTACTGTCATTAGTGCATTCTACCTACATTTGTGAGGGCCAACCCACTTAGATTCTTAACCTTGAATTACCTTCTGTTCCAGCTTTCTCCTTTTCCACTTTAGTAAATAAAAAAAAAAATTCTCAGCTTGTTTCCCCCCTTTCCTGTAACAAGTCTAGCCCAGATACAGATTTGCTGTATCCAGGACTGCTTGTAAGCTCCTGAGCCCCCAAGATTTTCTGTGTTGGATGGAAGCCTTCTAGCTTATCAGTGGGAGTGGTAAGCACTAGGTAACCTATCTACCACATAAAGTGTGGTTTCTGGCCCAGAAATTGTAGTTATTGGCCATTTGGGCAGTTTTTCCATCTCTCTCTCTCTCAACTTTCTGATTTAAATGCCTGCATTTGCACTTGTTTCCCCCCTTTCCTGTAACTAGTCTAGTCCAGATACAGATTTGCTGTATCCAGGACAGTTTGTAAGCTCCTGAGCCCCCCAAGCCTTTCTGTGTTGGAGGGAAGCCTTCTAGCTCATCCGTGGGAGTGGTAAGCAATAGGTAACCTAGCTACCACATAAGGAGTGGTTTCTGGGCCCAGAAATTGTAGTTATTGGCTGTTTGGGCAGTTTTTCCATCTCTCTCAACGTTCTGATTTAAAAGCCCGCATTTGCACTTGTATCCCCCCTTTCCTGTAACTAGTCTAGTCCAGATACAGATTTGCTGTATCCAGGACTGCTTGAAAGCATCTGAGACCCCCAAGCCTTTCTGTGTTGGAGAGAAGCCTTCTAGCTTATCAGTGGGAGTGGTAAGCACTAGGTAACCTAGCTACCACATAAAGAGTTGTTTCTGGCCAAAAATTGTAGTTATTGGCCATTTGAGCAGTTTTTCCATCTCTCTCAACTTTCTAATTCAAAAGCCCACATTTGCACTTGTTGCCCCCCTTTCCTTAACTAGTCTAGTCCAGCTACAGATATGCTGTATCCAGGACTGTTTGTAAGCTCCTGAGCCCCCCAAGCCTTTCTATGTTGAAGAGAAGCCTTCCAGCTTATCAGTGGGAGTGGTAAGCACTAGGTAGCCTATCTACCCCCAGAGGAGTGGTTTCTGGCCCAGATTTGTGGTTTATTGGCAATTGGGCAGTTTCTTCCACCTCTTTCAACTTTCTGGCTTAAAAGCCTGTGTTTGTGCTTGATCCCCCTTTCCTGTGACTAGTCTAGGCCAGATACAGATTTGCTGTTTCCAAGACTGTAAGCTTCTGAACCCCCCCAAGCTTTTCTGTGTTGGAGGGAATTCTTCTAGCTTATCAGTGGGAGTGGTAAGCACTAGGTAGCCTATCTACCACAAGAGGAGTGGTTCCTGGCCCAGAAATTGTAGTTTATTGGCCATTTGGACAGTTTTTCCATCTCTCTCAACTTTCTGGTTTAAAAGCCCACATTTGCTCTTGTTTCTCGCTTTTCCTGTAACTAGTCTAGTCCAGATACAGACTTGCTGTATACAGGACTGTTTGAAAGCTTCTGAGTGGTGCCAGAGTCTGCTCTTCACTTTTTTCCCTTAGATCTACTAGTTTTCTCCTCTCCTGCACTTATACTAGCTTATTAATCTAGCACTTTACCAGACATCTTGGATCAATTATTGTAACACACAAGTGCTGCCAGCACTAAACGTTCTACAGAGAAACAGATCTAGTACTTATTATCAATGCCCACCCCTCCAGGCATGTCTAAAGGTCAGCTCCCTGTGCTTTCTTCTATTAATCTGGTGAAATTGGGCATCCTGAGGCAATGCAGCAACTGCCTCATGTACACCAACAACCCTCTCCTCTTACCTTCCAACGCTCAGACTTGCAAGAGATGCACTTATATATCCAAATTGGAAGCCACACACTTTCCAGCCAAGACCAAAAATAGCTGATCAAGAGGTGAAGGTCAACACTTGCACCACACCACATAGAACACATAGCCCTCCAGAACACACACCAGCACTGCCTTCACATTAAAACTCAAAACACACACCCACCTTTGCGGCTGCTCTCAATAAAAATCTACCCAAGCAGCAGAGGCCTTCAAGGTAGAAATGCACTCGCACAACACAACACTAATCATGAGACACAAAACTCTCCTAAACAGTGTGCCACTCAACCAAAGCCCCCTAAGGCAAAACAGCATGCCCAACACACTAGTCATAGGTGACTCGATAATGAGGCACACTGATGTCCCACTCATTAGGTTGAATAAGGAGAAAGTAACAGTAAGCTGCCTGTCAGGTGCCAGGATATGACACATAATGCATGCACTCAGGTCGATCAACAACAGGTACAAATATGACTCTGTCATTGTACATGTGGGTGTGAATGACCTGAGATGTACTTCCCTGGACTACATGAAAAGAGACATGGAGGAGCTCTCGGATTATGTAGCCCAGGTGGGTATGACCCTAGCCCTGAGCAGCATCCTACCATCACTGTGAATGATACCACAGTACAAGCAGAAAATGACTGATTTCAACAATTGGCTAAGTTTCTGGTGTCATTCTAAGGGGATCCAGTATCTGTCTGCCTGGGATGACATGATTGACAGACTTCGATGCTTTGCCAGAGATGGCCTGCATCTGTCACACCTGAGCTTCTGGATACTGGCCAAGGCTCTTGACACCCCTATAGTGCCTTTTTTAGGTGGTGTTCCAAAGACCAAATTACCACTGTAACAGCTACAAACAAATGCAATCTGAGGGTCATGTTGCTCAATGCTAGAAGTCTAAATCTCAAAATGCACTTGCTCAAGGCATTCCTTAAAATGGAGAACATCGACATTTGTGCTGTAACAGAGACCTCGTTCAAGGCAGCAGAAAGTACCCCTGCACTACCAGGCTATAACTCATTCTGCACCTTTCGGTCCCAGAACTTGGACCGAAGCTCCAAAGGCGGTGGTGTTTCCATATTCACAAAGGATGCACACACCTCCAGACTGGTAGCCCAACATAATGCATCAGAGATACTTCAGGTGCAGCTAACATTGGGTAAGACAGCAATTCAGGTCATAACCTGCTATAGGTCCCCAACCATGTCTCAAGACTCACACTCCATGTTCCTCAGCACCCTGGAGAATATTAGGGTCTAACCTAACACTCTCTAACTAGGCGACCTCAACTAACCCTCCATTAACTGGGTAAACTACTCATGTACCAAAACACTTGCCAAACATTTACTGGAGTTCATTAATTCCAATGCTCTGGACCAGGTAATTCTTACCCCCACTAGAGGTAACAACATCCTTGACATGGTCATTACTAACATGGGCAACCATTGCTCTACACCAATACTCAGCTCCTCCCTGGTTAGATCCAACAACAAAGTAATCACCTTGGAAATCCACATCCCTCCCACCCCCCTCAGCAAATGTAACCCACCATGAAAAACTTCTCCAAAGCTAACTTTGGGATCCAAAAAACAGAGGTGGCTAACTTAATGGCACCCATGCAAATGGAGAATAGTTGCATGACTGCAGAATCATACACCAATGCACTGTACGAACATGTACACAAATGCATGGATATCACCATTCCCAGTAAAACCTAGACACTCTCCTCCAAAAAAAAAAGCCAATCTGGTGGTCCCCTGCCATAAACAAATTCTACAACAGAAGGAGGAAACTGATGCGGAATAAGGTAAAGTCCCAAGACTGGAAAAAACTCCCTTATCTGCCTCAACAAAAAGTTGAGATCCCTCATCAAATCCTCTAAAGCTAGGTATGAAAACAGAATTGCAGCAGATAGTAAAGACAACCACAAGGCCTTCTATAGTTATGTAAAGAATCTCCACGGCAATACCCAAATTTGCTCTGAGCTACTGCACAATGGTACCTCCTATACTGAGCCAACAGATATTGCCAGTATACTGGACGACAGATTTGTTGCCAACTTTACCCCTCTCTCCCCCCCAAAGGACCAATCACAATACCAGTAGATTGCCAGGCACCCAGTATTTCTGCTGCACAGGTTAAAACAGCACAGTCCAAGGCCAAGACTACAGCTTCTAAGGGACCTGACAATATCCCTGGTTGTGTTCTACATGAACTACAGAGTGAACTGGCACCTCACCTGTGTGCCCTGTTCAGTCACAGCCTCACCTCAGGCTTTGTCCCTGCTGAATGGCACACTGCTACAGTCATCCCTCTCCACAAAGGAAGAGTGACTACAGACCCTGGGAGCAATTTCCCAATTAGCTTGATGAGTCTGATATGCAAAGCTACGGAATGCATCACCATGGACCTAATAAACAAGGATATAGGGAATCTCCAAACTCTGGATCCCTCACAGTTTGGTTTTGTAAAGGGTAGATCATGCCTGCTCAACTTGGTCAACTTCTTTGAGTCAGTCACCAGAGCTGTGGATGAAGGCAAGGTGGTTCATACAGCCTACCTTGATCTGGCCAAGGCTTTTGATACCATTCCCCACTCAGGAATCATAGAAAAACTCACTAAGCTTGGCATCAACCCCTATATCACTAGGTGGGTTGCAAACTGGCTCACAGATAGAACCCACAGTGTGAAAGTAGCTGACTCCAAGTCAGACTGCCGATTAGTCACGAGTGGAGTCCCACAGGGTTTGGTCCTGGGTCCTCTCCTGTTTGGTATCTACTTCTCTGAAGTCCAGGCCAACACGAAGGGACTCTGGCTGACAAAGTTTGCAGACAATTGCAAGTTGGGAGCTATTATTTACTTCCCAAGTGATGTTGACATCCTACAGAATGGCCTCACTGTGACCAACAACTGGTGTCAGCACCATGGCCTTAAGCTCAATGCCAAAAAATGTGTCATCATCCCCTTTGGGAAAAACCCAGTTCCTAAGAATTACCACATTGATGGTAGTCCATTGAACACAGAAGGCATTATAAGAGATCTGGGGACACAGGTTGACAGCAGCCTCTCTTTTGATCACCACATTGCCACTGTGGTCAGAATGTCCTTCTATGTGGCACATCTCATTACTAAGAGTTTTGCATCCAGGAAGAAAGAGGTCATTGTCTCCCTCTACTCTTCCCTCATTAGGCCAATCATCGAGTACAATGCCCCATTTGGCATGTACCTCACTAGACACCTGCAACAACTGTAGAGGCCACAAAAGTACCTCACAAAGAGGATCCTAGGCCTTAAACACTTGTCCTATATGGACAGCCTCAAAAAACTCCATTTTCTGTCTCATATCACCTACTTAGAGCTGTTCTCAGCTTGACTTACAAAGCCATGTCTGACCCAGCTCTGTTAGAAATGCTTCATCTAAAGAAACCCCAATCTCTCCCACACCACATGCTCCAGAGACCTCAACCTCATTACCACAATTAACAGAACATGCTAGAGGGACAGGTTCATAACCCAGAGACTGCCCATGCTATGGAACCGACTTCTCATACATGTCAAGCAGAGCACCTCGCTGACCCTCTTCAAGAGAAATCTTGATGAGTGTATGGGAAACAGAAAATTCACCCCGGGGATAACTCCAATGGCTCTACTCGACAGAGGCACTGGGAACTAAGGTCAAGTGGCACTATGCCAGGGTAATCCTATGGCTTGGCTTGTAAAAGCCCCAGGGCCATTAGCCTAGTACATACCTATGAACCTATGAAAAAAAAGTTTATCTTTGTCCACATCAATGGAGTTTCATTTATTATTCTTTTGTTTATAATGATAATAATATTAATAACAGTTTTCTAAAAGGCTACTTTTTCATATGCTTTTTGTTTCTTCATTGACATGTGCCAGTTTACATAATCCTTGCACTTCATCCTTCCCAGACTATTTATATTTGATCATATATTGTGATTTATGGATCAGAACTTAAAAAGTGAGGAAAATGCTCCAAGCAGAGTAAGTTGTTTACAACAGACAGACAATGGAAGCAGAGAGAAAGCCAGACTCATTAGCAGATTTTGAGTATTCAGTGGAGGAATGAATGCCTTCGTTTGAAGGAGGCAACAAAAGTACAGTTTTACCTTACCAGCTCAAAGTAAAAGCAGGTTCCTGGTTTGTTATATCTTGGAAGAAATTCTAACACTTTTAATTCCTTCATTCAGTCATGCTTTCTTGAATAGCCACTATATCTTATTTAGGCTATGGTTAAACCAGAGTCTGTCTCAATATTCAGTAGGCATAATGGGTATAAGGCAGAGAGTTAATTCTGTGCAGGATGTCAGTCCATTACAGAGCACACACACATTTAATTTCACACACACACACACACACACACACACACACACACACACACACACACACACACACACACACACACACACACACACACACACGCATAAAATATGGTGAAAAAAGCAGTTCACAAAATGTAGATAGAGAAGATACAACTGTTCCCTTGGTCTTCTTATGATAAATTGTGCTGTATATCATAAGAGGTGTCTGACAGTTTAAGAAGTTTCTGCTTGATGTTTGGGTTTTAATGATATCAGTATTATTGTTTTTACTTTTTTTTACACTGCGAGCTAAAGTATGTTGTGTTCCTGTTTAGCAGTATTTGTTAAAATTATGCATTTAAATATGCAGACACTTCCCTTTAATACCTTTTGATACTTTAACTAAATAATCCTACAAACTGGCATTTTCTTTTTAATGTATAGATGGTTATGCAAGCAAATTTCCCTGCACTGATCAGGAAGCCAGAAAATAATGAATCAAAACTTAAATGCCTTGAGTGCTGAAATAAGCTGCTGTATGGGTGTTTCAATATTTTGCATTATTCATGACAGATGCTCCAATTAATTCTCTTTAATTACATTCAGACTATACTGGCTGCTTTGTATTATCCTAAACTGTAGGGGTAGCTGTATGTCTCTCACACTGAATGAGTGGCACAGCCAGAGACTTTCTCCCCTCAGTGTCATTGAATGTTTGCACCTCAGACATTTGTTGCAAACAATGGTGGATGGCAAGTCCAGGTTATGTCAGATAACCAGTGCTGCAGATGTTGATGTAAAAGTGCATCGGGTACTGAATTTTCTACTTGTTCTCTGAAACCTTGTATATTATCACAATATGGGCTGTTGATTACAAATTTGTGAACCCAGGAATTAAGAACTGGATTTTATTAGTGTGACATGTAACTACTTAAGAAATTAAATTTAGTGAACAGCTCAACCATGTATAGTTTAATCATCTTTGGAAAGTTAATCTTTTTTATGAAACGTGTCTCTGAATGGTTATGTTATGCATAGTGCATACAGCTGAAGAATGTTTTTCCCTTTTTTTAATTTCTCCAGGTCTTTTGGATTACTAATATCATGCCAGGAATGGACTCCTTTCCTAAGTCAAAGTGCGGTAAAGTTCATGAAATTAATATTGTTTCAATCTTTGATGTTAGCCAGAAGTGCTCTTTGCAGCACCTGCAATGTGCCCAGAATTGACTCCTTCTGCAATTCATAGAGTTACATGTATCAGTAACATATCTAAGTATGACTGTAAATATTTTTTTTATAAGACCCATTGCTCTTACATCTGTTGAAACTGTCTGGGTATCCTTCTTCCACACTGCCCTTGTTTCTGCCTGCTAATACTGGTATTTTATGAATTTTGTGTCTCTCTGTACTTAAGACACTGTAATCACTGGGTGTAGCAATTTCAATGATCAGTGCTAGTTTTGTTTTATTTTCATGGACCACTTTATCTGGCTTTCTAGCATCTATCTTTTGAACTGCTGCTAATGGGTGATCCCATGTAATGTAGACTTCATCATTTTCTATAATGCTTTGTGGCTCATGTTTCCAGTGTTTTTCAGCAACTTCAATACCATAATGTTTGCACAATCCCAACTGCAATAGTCTTGCAACATTATTATGCCTTTCAGTATACAGCCCTTCTGCCATTAGTATATCACAACCGGAAACACAATGTGTGACTGTTTCCAATTTTATTTTAAAAAGCCTACACGTGTCTGTTTCTCCCACATGTTCAATGGACCATGGAAAGCAATGTGCACTTAGTGGGGGGTAGTTTAACTTTGATATTCTGTGTTTTAGCCTAGGGGCTGTCCTGCCTTATATAAGTGGTAAATTCTGTTTTTTTTCTGCTAAATACTTGAGCTTTGGCCGGCTAAGATCTGCATGCAATCAATTGGACGTATTAGCGAATTAAAGTACACTTTTATATACACGTTTTCATTTAGTACTGCATTTTATTTATTTTTGTTTCTCACTGAATATTAATTGAACTGAAAATTGCGGCTCTGTGTCTCTACAGAGAGCTTGTGTTTCTACAGAGATCTTGCTAGAAGTGTAGCCATTGATAGCAGTGGGGGGTAGTTTCACTTTGATATTCTGTGTTTTACCCCAGGGGCTGTCCTGCCTTATATAAGTGGTACATTTTGTATTTTTCTGCTAAATACTTGAGCTTTGGCAGGCTAAGATCTGCCTGCAATCAACTGGATGTATAAGCGAATTTAAGTACACACTCATCTGCACATTTTCATATAGCACTGCATTTTATTTATTTTTGTTTCTCACTGAATATTAATTGAACTGAAAAGTGTGTCTCTGTGTCTCTAGAGAAAGCTTGTGTCTCTATAGAGATCTTGTTAGAAGTGTGGCCATTGATAGCAGTGGGGGCTAGTTTCACTTTAATATTCTGTGTTTTAGCCTAGGGGCTGTCCTGCCTTATATAAGTGGTACATTTTGTTTTTTTTTTCTGCTAAATACTTGAGCTTTGGCTGGCTAAGATCTGCCTGCAATCAACTGGACTTATAAGTGAATTTAAGTACACTTTTATCTGCACTTTTTCATATAGAACTGCATTTTATTTATTTTTGTTTCTCACTGAATATTAATTGAACTGAAAATTGTGGCTCTGTGTCTCTACAGTGAGCTTGTGTCTCTACAGATATCTTGCTTGAAGTGTAGCCATTAATAGCAGTGGGGGTAGTTTCACTTTGATATTCTGTGTTTTAGCCTAGGAACTTTCCTGCCTTATATAAGTGGTACATTTTCTCTTTCTCTGCTAAACACCTGAGTTTTGGCTGGCTAAGATCTGCCTGCAATCAACTGGATGTATACGTGAATTTAAGTACACTTTTAGCTGCAATTTTTCGTATAGTACTGCATTTTATTTATTTTTGTTTCTCACTGAATATTAATTGAACTGAAAATTGTGGCTCTGTGTTTCTACAGAGAGCTGGTGTCTCTACAGAGAGCTTGTTAGAAGTGTAGCCATTGATATCAGTGGAGGGTAATTTCACTTTGATATTCTGTGTTTTAGCCTAGAGGCTGTCCTGCCTTATATAAGTGGTACATTTTTTTTTCTGCTAAACACTTGAGCTTTGGCTGGCTAAGATCTGCCTGCAATCAACTGGATGTATAAGTGAATTTAAGTACACTTTTATCTGCACTTTTTCATATAGTACTGCATTTTATTTATTTTTGTTTCTCACTGAATATTAATTGAACTGAAAATTGTGGCTCTGTGTCTCTACAGAGAGCTTGTGTCTCTACAGAGATCTTGTTAGAAGTGTAGCCATTGATTGCAGTGGGGGGTAATTTCACTTTGATATTCTGGGTTTTAGCCAAGGGGCTCTCCTGCCTTATAAAAGTGGTACATTTTTGTTTCTGCTAAATACTTGAGCTTTAGCCATCTAATATCTGCCTGCAATCAACTGGACATACAATCAAATTTAAGTACACTTTTATCTTCACTTTTTCATACAGTACTGCATTTTATTTATTTCTGTTTCTAACTGAATATTAATTGCACTGAAAATTTTGGCTCTGTGTCTCTACAGAGAGCTTGTGTCTCTATAAAGATCTTGTTAGAAGTGTAGCCATTGATAGCAGTCAGGGTAGTTTCAATTTTATATTCTGTGTTTTAGCTTAAGGGCTGTGCTGCCTTATATAAGTCGTACATTTTTTTTTTTTTTTTTTTGCTAAATGCTTGAGCATTGGCTAATATCTGCCTGCAATCAACTGGACATATAAATAAAGAGTTTTATCTGCAATTTTTTATATAGTACTGCATTTTATATATTTTTGTCTCACTGAATATTAATTGAACTGAAAATTGTGGCTCTGTGTCTCTACAGAGAGCTTGTATATCTACAGAGATCTTGTTAGAAGTGTAGCCATTGATAGCAGTTGGGGGTAGTTTCACTTTGATATTCTATGTTTTTGCCTAGGGGCTGTCCTGCCTTATATAGGTGGCACATTTTTTTCTGCTAAATACTTGAGCCTTGGCCAGCTAAGATATGCCAGCAATCAGCTGGATGTATAAGCAAATTTAAGGACACTTTTATCTGCACTTTTTCATATAGTACTGCATTTTATTTATTTTTGTTTCTCCTGAATATTAATTCAACTGAAAATTGTGGTTTTGTGTCTCTACAGAGAGCTTGTGTCTCTACAGAAATCTTGTTAGAAGTGTAGCCATTGATAGAAGTGGTGGTTAGTTTCACTTTGATATTCTGTGTTTTAGCCTAGGGGCTGTCCTGCTTTATGTAAGTGGTACTTTTTTCTGCTAAATACATGAGCTTTGGCTGGCTAAGATCTGCCTGCAATCAACTGGATGTATAAGTGAATTTAAGTACACTTTTATCTGCACTTTTTCATATAGTACTGCATTGATTTATTTTTGTGTCTCACTGAATATTAATTCAACTGAAAATTGTGGCTCTGTGTCTCTATGGAGAGCTTGTGTCTCTAAAGAGATCTTGTTAGAAGTGTAGCCATTGATAGCAGTGGAGGGTAGTTTCACTTTGATATTCTGTGTTTTAGTATAGGGGCTGTCCTGCCTTATATAAGTCATACATTTGTTTTTTTCTGCTAAATACATGAGCTTTGGCTGGCTAAGATCTGCCTGCAATCAACTGGATGTATAAGTGAATTTAAGTACACTTTTATCTGCACTTTTTCATACAGTACTGCATTTTATTTATTTTTGTTTCTCACTGAATATAAATTAAAATGAAAATTGTGGCTCTGTGTCTCTACAGAGAGCTTGTGTCTCTAAAGAGAACTAGTTAGGAGTTTAGCCATTGATAAGAGTGGGGGGTAGTTTCACTTTAATATTCTGTGTTTTAGCCCAGGGGCTGTCCTGCCTTATGTAAGTGGTACATTTTTTTCTCTGCTAAATACTTGAGCTTTGGCCAGCTAAGATCTGCCTGCAATTAACTGGACGTATAAGTGAAATTAAGTACACTTTTATCTGCACTTTTTCATATAGTACTGCATTTTATTTATTTCTGTTTCTCACTGACTATTAATTGAATTGAAAATTGTGGCTCTGTGTCTCTACAGAGAGCTTATGTCTCTACAGTAATCTTGTTAGATGTGTAGTCATTGATAGCAGAGTAATCTTGTTAGATGTGTAGTCATTGATAGCAGTGGGGCGGTAATTTCACTTTGATATTCTGGGTTTTAGCCTAGTGGCTCTCCTGCCTAATAAAAGTGGTGCATTTTGTCTTTTTTTTCTGCTAAATACTTGAGCTTTAGCCAGCTAAGATCTGCCTGCTATCAACTGGACGTATAACCAAATTTAAATACACTTTTATCTACACTTTTTCAGATAGTCCTGCATTGTATTTATTTTTGTTTCTCACTGAATATTAATTGAACTGAAAATTGTGGCTCTGTGTCTCAACAAAGAGCTTGTGTCTCTACAGAGATCTTGTTTGAAGTGTAGCCATTGATAGCGGTGGGGGTAGTTTCACTTTGATATTCTGTGTTTTAGCCTAGTAGCTGTCCTGCCTTATATAAGTGGTACATTTTTTTTCTGCTAAACACTTGAGCTTTGGCCGGCTAATATCTGCCTGCTATCAACTGGACATATAACCACATTTAAATACACTTTTATCTACACATTTTCAGATAGTCCTGCATTGTATTTATTTTTGTTTCTCACTGAATATTAATGGAACTGAAAACTGTGACTCTGTGTCTCTACAGAGAGTTTGTGTCTCTACAGAGATCTTGTTAGAAGTGTTGCCATTGATAGCAGTGAGGGGTAGTTTCACTTTGATATTTTGTGTTTTAGCCTACGGGCTGTCGTGCCTTATATAAGTCGTACATTTGTTTTGTTTTTTCTGCTAAATACTTGAGCTTTGGCCGGCTAAGATCTGCCTGCAATCAACTGGATGTATAAGAGAATTTAAGTGCACTTTTATCTGCACTTTTTCATATAGTACTGCATTTTATTTATTTTTGTTTCTCAATGAATATTAATTGAACTGAAAATTGTGGTTCTGTGTCTCTACAGAGAGCTTGTGTCTCTACAGAGATCTTGTTAGAAGTTTAGCCATTGATAGCAGTTGAGGGCAGTTTCACTTTGATATTCCGTGTTTTAGCCTAGGGGCTGTCCTGCCTTATATAAGTCGTACATTTGTTTTTTTTCTACTAAATACTTGAACTTTGGCCAGCTAATATCTGCCTGGAATCAACTGGACATATAAGCAAATTTAAGTAAACTTTTATCTGCACTTTTTCATATAGTACTGCATTTTATTTATTTTTGTTTCTCACTGAATATTAATTGAACTGAAAATTGTGGCTCTGTGTCTCTACAGAGAGCTTGTGTCTCTACAGAGATCTTGTTAGAAGTGTAGCCATTGATAGCAGTGGGGGGTAATTTCACTTTGATATTCTGGGTTTTAGCCTAGGGGCTCTCCTGCCTTATAAAAGTGGTACATTTTGTTTTTTTTTCTGCTAAATACTTTGGCTTTAGCCAGCTAAGATCTGCCTGCTATCAACTGGACTTATAACCAAATTTAAGTACACTTTTATCTACACTTTTTCATATAGTACTGCATTTTATTTATTTTTGTTTCTCACTGAATATTAATTGAACTGAAAATTGTGTCTCTGTGTCTCTACAGAGAGCTTGTGTCTCTATAGAGATCTTGTTAGAAGTGTAGCCATTGATAGCAGTGGGGGTAGTTTCACTTTGATATTCTGTGTTTTACCCTAAGGGCTGTCCTGCCTTATATAAGTGGTATATTTTGTTTTTTTCTGCTAAATACTTGAGCTTTGGCTGGCTAAGATCTGCCTGCAATCAACTGGACATATAAGCAAATTTAAGTACACTTTTATCTGCACTTTTTCATATAGTACTGCATTTTATTTATTTTTGTTTTTCACTGAATATTAATTGAACTGAAAATTGTGGCTCTGTGTCTCTACAGAGAGCTTGTGTCTCTATAGAGATCTTGTTAGAAGTGTAGCCATTGATAGCAGTGGGGGTAGTTTCACTTTGATATTCTGTGTTTTAGGCTAAGGGCTGTCCTGCCTTATATAAGTGGTACATTTTGTTTTTTTTTTTGTTGCTAAATGCTTGAGCTTTGGCTGGCTAATATCTGCCTGCAATCAACTGGACATATAAGTGAATTTAAGTACACTTTTATCTGCAATTTTTCATATACTACTGCATTTTATATATTTTTGTTTGTCACTGAATATTAATTGAACTGAAAATTGTGT
Organism: Protopterus annectens; assembly: GCF_019279795.1. NCBI lineage: Eukaryota > Metazoa > Chordata > Ceratodontiformes > Protopteridae > Protopterus > Protopterus annectens. The sequence goes on from NC_056728.1 coordinate 1,835,733,833, forward strand.
CTCTGTGTCTCTACAGAGAGCTTGTGTCTCTACAAAGATCTTGTTAGAAGTGTAGCCATTGATAGCAGTGGGGGTAGTTTCACTTTGATATTCTGTGTTTTAGCCTAGGGGCTGTCCTGCCTTATATAAGTGGTACATTTTTTCTGCTAAATACTTGAGCTTTGGCCGGCTAAGATCTGCCTGCAATCAACTGGATGTATAAGCGAATTTAAGTACACTTTTATCTGCACTTTTTCATATAGTACTGCATTTTATTTTTTTTTTCTCACTGAATATTAATTGAACTGAAAATTGTGGCTCTGTCTCTACAGAGAGCTTCTGTCTCTAGAGAGATCTTGCTTGAAGTGTTGCCATTGATAGCAGTGGGGGTAGCTTCACTTTGATATTCTGTGTTGTAGCCTAGGGGCTATCCTGCCTTATATAAGTTGTAACTTTTGTTTTTTTTCTGCTAAATACTGGAGCTTTGGCCGGCTGAGATCTGCCTGCAATCAACTGGATGTATAAGCAAATTTAAGTACACTTTTATCTGCACTTTTTCATATAGTACTGCATTTTATTTATTTTTGTTTCTCACTGAATATTAATTAAACTAAAAATTGTGGCTATATGTCTCTACAGAGAGCTTGTGTCTCTACAGAGATCTTGTTAGAAGTGTAGCCATTGATATCAGTGGAGAGTAGTTTCACTTTGATATTCCATGTTTTAGCCTAGGGGCTGTCCTACCTTATTTAAATTCGTACATTTGTTTTTTTCTTCTGCTAAATACTTGAGCTTTGGCCGGCTAAGATCTGCCTGCAATCAACTGTATGTATAAGCAAATCTAAGTACACTTTTTCTGCACTTTTTCATATAGTACTGCATTTTATTTATTTTTTTCTCACTGAATATTAATTAAACTGAAAATTGTGGCTCTGTGTCTAGAGAAAGCTTGTGTCTCTATAAGATCTTGTTAGAAGTGTGGCCATTGATACCAGTGGGGGCTAGTTTCACTTTAATATTCTGTGTTTTAGCCTAGGGGCTGTCCTGCCTTATATAAGTGGTACATTTTGTTTTTTTTCTGCTAAATACTTGAGCTTTGGCCAGCTAAGATCTGCCTGCAATCAACTGGACATATAAGCGAATTTAAGTACACTTTTATCTGCTTGTTTTCATATAGTACTGCATTTTATTTATTTTTGTTTCTCACTGAATATTAATTCAACTGAAACTTGTGGCTCTGTGTCTCTAGAGAAAGCTTGTGTCTCTATAGAGATCTTGTTAGAAGTGTGGCCATTGATAGCATTGGGGGCTAGTTTCACTTTAATATTCTGTGTTTTAGCCTAGGGGCTGTCCTGCCATATATAAATGGTATATTTTGTTTTTTTTTTTCTGCTAAATACATGAGTTTTGGCCGGCTAAGATCTGTCTGCAATAAACTGGACGTATAAGCGAATTTAAGTACACTTTTATCTGCATGTTTTCATATAGTACTGCATTTTGTTTATTTTTGTTTCTCAATGAATATTAATTGAACTGAAAATTGTGGTTATGTGTCTCTAGAGAGAGCTTGTGTCTCTATAGAGATCTTTTTAGAAGTGTAGCCATTGATAGCAGTGGGGCATAGTTTCACTTTGATATTCTGTGTTTTAGCCTAAGGGCTGTCCTGCCTTATATAAGTGGTACATTTTGTTTTTTTTTCTGCTAAATACTTGAGCTTTGGCTGCCTAAGATCTGCCTGCAATCAATTGGACATATAAGCGAATTTAAGTACATTTTTATCTGCACTTTTTCAAATAGTACTGCATTTTATTTATTTTTTTTGTCACTGAATATTAATTGAACTGAAAATTGTGGCTCTGTGTCTCTGCAGAGAGCTTTTGTCTCTGTAGAGATCTTGTTAGAAGTGTAGCTATTGATAGCAGTGGGGAGTAGTTTCACATTGATATTCTGTGTTTTAGCTTAGGGGCTGTCCTGCCTTATATAAGGGGTACATTTTTTTTGGATAAATTCTTGAACTTTGGCCGGCAAATATCTGCCTGCAATCAACTGGACATATAAATGAATTTAAGTACACTTTTATCTGCAATTTTTCATATACTATTGCATTTTTTTTCTCACTGAATATTAATTGAACTGAAAATTGTGGCTCTGTGTCTCTACAGAGAGCTTCTGTCTCTAAAGAGATCTTGTTAGAAGTGTTGCCATTGATAGCAGTGGGGGGTAGCTTCACTTTGATATTCTGTATTGTAGCCTAGGGGTTGTCCTGCCTTATATAAGTGGTACCTTTTGTTTTTTTCTGCTAAATACTAGAGCTTTGGCCGGCTGAGATCTGCCTGCAATCAACTGGATGTATAAGCAAATTTAAGTACACTTTTATCTGCACTTTTTCATATAGAACTGCATTTTATTTATTTTTGTTTCTCACTGAATATTAATTGAACTGAAAATTGTGGCTATATGTCTCTACAGAGAGCTTGTGTCTCTGCATAGATCTTGTTAGAAGTGTAACCATTGATAGCAGTTGGTGCTATTTTCACTTTGATATTCTGTGTTTTAGCCTAGGGGCTGTCCTGCCTTATATAAGTGGTACATTTTGTTTTTTTTTCTGCTAAATACTTGAGCTTTGGCCAGCTAAGATCTGCCTGCAATCAACTGGACATATAAGCGAATTTAAGTACACTTTTATCTGCTTGTTTTCATATAGTACTGCATTTTATTTATTTTTGTTTCTCACTGAATATTAATTCAACTGAAAATTGTGGCTCTGTGTCTCTAGAGAAAGCTTGTGTCTCTATAGAGATCTTGTTAGAAGTGTGGCCATTGATAGCAGTGGGGGCTAGTTTCACTTTAATATTCTGTGTTTTAGCCTAGGGGCTGTCCTGCCTTATATAAATGGTATATTTTGTTTTTTTATTCTGCTAAATACATGAGTTTTGGCTGGCTAAGATCTGTCTGCAATAAACTGGACGTATAAGCGAATTTAAGTACACTTTTATCTGCATGTTTTCATATAGTACTGCATTTTGTTTATTTTTGTTTCTCACTGAATATTAATTCAACTGAAAATTGTGGCTCTGTGTCTATACAGAGAGCTTCTGTCTCTGCAGAGATCTTGTTAGAAGTGTAGCCATTGATAGCAGTGGGGTAGTTTCACTTTGATATTCTGTGTTTTAGCCTAGGGGCTGTCCTGCCTTATATAAGTCATACATTTGTTTTTTTTTCTGATAAATACTTGATTTTTGGCCGGCTAAGATCTGCCTGCAATCAGCTGTATGTATAAGCAAATTTAAGTACACTTTTATCTGCATGTTTTCATGTAGTGCTGCATTTTATTTATTTTTGTTTCTCACTGAATATTAATTCAACTGAAAATTGTGGCTATGTGTCTATATAGAGAGCTTGTGTCTCTACAGAGGTCTTTTTAGAAGTGTAGTCATTGATAGCAGTAGGGGATAGTTTCACTTTGATAGTCTGTGTTTTAACCTATGGGCTATCCTGCCTAATATAAGTGGTACATTTTTTTTCTGCTAAATACTTGAGCTTTCACCCGCTAAGATCTGCCTGCAATCAACGGTACGTATAAACAAATTTAAGTACACTTTTTTCTGCACTTTTTCATATAGTACTGCATTTTATTTATTTTTGTTTCTCACTGAATATTTATTCAACTGAAAATTGTGGCTCTGTGTCTCTACAGAGATCTTGTTAGAAGTGTAGCCATTGATAGCAGTGGGGGCTAGTTTTACTTTAATATTCTGTGTTTTAGCCTAGAGGCTGTCCTGCCTTATATAAGTGGTACATTTTGTGTTTTTTTTTTTTTTTTGCTAAATACTTGAGCTTTAGCAGGCTAAGATCTGCCTGCAATCAACTGGACGTATAAGTGAATTTAAGTACACTTTTATCTGCACTTTTTCATATAGTACTGCATTTTAGTTATTTTTGTTTCTCACTGAATGTCAATTGAACTGAAAATTGTGGCTATGTGTCTCTACAGAGAGCTTGTGTCTCTACAGAGATCTTGTTAGAAGTATAGCCATTGATAGCAGTGGGCGGTAGTTTCACTTTGATATTCTGTGTTTTAGCCTAGGGGCTGTCCTGCCTTATATAAGTCATACATTTGTTTTTTTCTGCTAAATACTTGAGCTTTGGTCGGCTAAGATCTGCTTACAATCAACTGGACATATAATCAAATTTAAGTACACTTTTATCTTCACTTTTTCATACAGTACTGCATTTTATTTATTTTTGTTTCTCACTGAATATTAATTGAACTGAAAATTGTGGCTCTGTGTCTCTGCAGAGAGCTTGTGTCTCTACAGAGATCTTGTCAGAAGTGTAGCCATTGATAGCAGTGGAGGGTAGTTTCACTTTGATATTCTGTGTTTTAGCCTAGGGGCTGTCCTGCCTTATATAAGTCATACATTTGTTTTTTTGATAAATACTTGAGCTTTGGCTGGCTAAGATCTGCCTGCAATCAACTGTATGTATAAGCAAATTTAAGTACACTTTTATCTGCATGTTTTCATGTAGTGCTGCATTTTATTTATTTTTGTTTCTCACTGAATATTAATTCAACTGAAAATTGTGACTCTGTGTCTATACAGAGAGCTTGTGTCTCTACAGAGATCTTGTTAGACGTGTAGCCATTGATAGCAGTGGGGGGTAGTTTCACTTTGATAGTCTGTGTTTTAACCTATGGGCTATCCTTTTTAAAACTTTTTTTTTGAAATTAGCTTTGCCAGAAAAACCTGAATAATGGGTTTAAAATTTTCCCTTTTAATGACTTTTTTATTATTTTTTTTTTGTTTACTGAATATTAATTTAAAAAAAGGGTTTTTTCAAATTTTCTAGTTTGAAGTGTGCCATTTAATAAAGTGTTTACTTATTCTGTTTTTACTTGTGGGGCTTTTTTGTAATTTTTTTTGCAATATTGCCTTTAAATATTTTTTAACTGAAATTTTAATTTTAATTTTCTATTTTTTATAATATTTTAATTATTTTTTGTTGTTTCTATGAATTTTTAAATTTGTTGTGTCTCAAGATTTTTTTAAGTCTTTTGTATGTAGATTGTCCGGGGATTTTTTGAATTTTTTTTTAGTGTGGTTTCCTTTTTATGGATTTTTTGTTTCTTAAAACTTTTTCCCTTTTTCCTAATAACTGGTTTAAATTTAACATTTTAAATTTAAATTTAATGACTTTTTATTATTTTTCAATATTATTAATGAAAAAGTGGTTTGGGGTTTAAAGGCTTTTCTCTATAAGCTTGTTAGAGTTCCTTGATAGAGTGTTTTTTATATTTGTTTTCTTTGGGTTCCTTTTATTGTTAATTTTTTTTTTTTAATTTGTTTTTAAATTTGTTCTGGGCTTAATAATTTAAAAATAATTTATCATTTCTTATTATATTTTTTTCTTGTATTAAATTTAAAATTGTGGCTCTGTTTTAAGGGTTCTCTGATCTTTTGAAGTCCTTGATAGCAGGGGGGTTTCCTTGATATTCTGTTTTAGCCGGGTTCCTGCCTTATTAATAATTTTTTTTTAAATTTTGATTTGGCGGCTAAATCGCCCGCAATCCCGTTTAAAATTTATCTTTTTTCACTTTTTCAATATAATTTTATTTTTTTTCTTAATTAATTGAATAAAATGTGGCTCTTGGGCTACAAATTTTTTTTTCTCTAAGACTTGTTAAAGGGGCCATTGAAACAGTTGATTTATATTGTATTTAGCCGGGTGTCCTGCCTTTTTTAAGTGGTACTTTTTTTTTTTTTTAAATATTGACTTTGGCCGCTAAATTCCCCCAATCAACTGGATGTATAAGAAATTTAAGTACATTTTATCTGCCATTTTAATTTGTACTGCATTTTATTTTTTTTGTTTCTACTAATATTAATAACTGTTTTTTACAAATTTTTTCTTGTAGATTTTAATTGAAAATTGGGTAGTTTCACTTGATTATTGGTTTTACCTAGGCTGTCCTGCCTTTTAATGGTACTTTTTTTTTTTAAAATTGAAATTTGGCCCAAATTTTGGAAAACCCGGAAAAAATTTAAGTAACTTTTATGCACTTTTATATAGTATGATTTATTTTTTTTTTCTGAATATTATTAACTGAATTGGGTTCTTTGTTAAATTGTGTTCTAAGAGATCTTTTAAAATGTCCTTGATAGAGTGGGGTATTTCACTTTATATCTTTTTACCTGGGCTTTCCTCCTTTTATAATGGTAAATTTTTTTTTTTTTCTAAATACTTGAGCTTTGGCCTAATGGAAATTAACTATTATAATTTTTGTACCTTTTTTTTTATGATGCATTTAT
>NC_056728.1:1836040622-1836138122 GCF_019279795.1 Protopterus annectens
GGGGGAGTATCGATATTCATAAAAGATACCCACACCTCCAGGTTGGTGGCAAAGCACGAAGCATCAGAGACTATCCATGTGCAACTAACAGTGGGTAAAACTGCCTTCCAGTTTATAGCCTGCTACAGACCACCCTCCCAAACCCAGGAACCCCACTCGGCCTTTCTGAGAACACTGGAAAATATGAAGGTCTCTCCAAACACCATTATATTGGGCGACTTCAACTACCCAAACATAGACTGGGAGCATTACTCTAGCTCCAACACCCTAGCCCAAAGGTTCCTAGAATTTATAAACTCAAATGCTATGGAACAACTTGTTACCACTCCCACAAGAGGGGAAAACATACTGGACCTGATCATCACCAACATGGGGACTCTATGCTCCAGACCAGAAGTGTATCCCTCACTGGTAAGATCAGACCATAAACTAATCTCACTGGATATTCACATCCCGACCCCACCCCAGAAAACCACAGTGAAAAACTTCTCTAAAGCAAATTTCACACTCCTCAAAACCGAGTTGGAATCCTTCAAAGCCCCCGGGCCTGTGGAAAATATGGCCCAGACCGCAGAATCCTTTATAAACGCATTCTATGAACACCTTCAGGAATGCATAGATCATGCGATCCCAAATAAAACCAAGACCCAATCCTCCAAACGCAGACGTCCTGTCTGGTGGACCCCAGCCATAAACAAACTATACAATAGAAGGAGAAAGCTACTAAATGATAGAGCAAAATCCCAAAAAGGGAAGGCATTACTGATCAGTATTAGAAAAAAACTACGGGCACTCATAAAATTGTCTAAGGCCAGCTTCGAGAGAAAAATTGCACAGGACACTAAGGATAATCACAAGGCTTTCTTTAGTTATGTTAGGAACCTGGGTGGTAATTCCCAGATATGCTCAGAATTAGTCCAAAATGACAAAAAATACACTGAACCCACAGACATTGCCAACATCCTAGCTGACAGGTTCAGCGCAAACTTCTCCCTCCCCACCAAAAGGGTAAATATCTATCCCAGCAGAGTGCTGCCCCCGACATCTCAGATGCTCAGGTAAGAGCCGCCCTCTCCAAAGCAAAAACACAGCATCAATGGGACCAGACGGTGTCCCGGCTGCGCCCTACATGAACTCCAAGAAGAGCTAAACCCAAACATAAAACTACTGTTCAATCTCAGCCTTACTACAGGATATGTGCCCAAAGAGTGGCGTACAGCAACAGTGGTCCCTCTCCATAAAGGTGGTGCCTCAACGGATCCTGGAAACTATCGCCCCATAAGCCTGACTAGCTTGGTCTGCAAAGCTATGGAAAGGATCATCATGGACCTCATAAATAAAGATATTGGGGACCTACAGACACTGGATCCTACCCAGTTCGGCTTTGTTAAGGGCAGATCCTGCCTCTTAAACCTGGTTGATTTCTTTGAAACAGTCACCAAGGCCATTGACGAAGGGAAGGTGGTCCACACAGCCTACCTGGACCTCGCAAAAGCCTTCGATACAATACCCCACTCGGGCATTATAGATAAGCTCACTATCTAAAATATAAACCCCTATGTCACTAGATGGATTGCAAACTGGCTCAAGGGCAGAACCCACATGGTTAGAATTGCTGGAGCCATGTCAGACTCCAAACCAGTTACAAGTGGTGTCCCACAAGGCTCAGTCCTGGGACCTCTCTTGTTCGGTATATATTTCTCGGAGGTACAGACCAACACGGAAGGACTGTGGCTGACCAAGTTCGCAGATGACTGCAAACGGGGCGCCATAATCGTCTCTCCAGCTGACACAAGCATCCTCCAAAAGGGCCTCATAGAAACAGACAACTGGTGCCAGAGCCATGGCCTCAACCTAAATGCCAAAAAGTGTATAGTCATCCCCTTTGGAAAAAACAAAGTGCCCACAAATTACCACATAGGTGGTAATCCATTAAGTACAGAAGAAGTAATTAGGGACCTGGGGACCCAAGTTGATAGCAATCTCTCATTTGACAACCACGTGGCCAAAGTGGTTAGAAAACATTTTATATAGCCCACCTAATCATGAAGGGATTCACATCTAGATCAGGAGGTCATCGTGCCTCTTTACTCATCCCTCATCAGGCCCATAATTGAGTACAATGCCCTTTTGGGATGTACCTTACCAGACACCTGCAGCAACTGGAAAGACCCCAAAAGTACCTCACCAAGAGGATCAAAGGGCTCAAACAGATGCCATATGCTGCCCGGTTAAAGAAACTCCAGCTCTACTCAGTGGCATACCGCCTGTTCAGAGGCGATCTGTGCCTGACATATAAAGCCATGTCCAACCCGGAATTAATGGACATGCTGCACCTCAGAAAATCCAAATCCCATCGAGCTACGCGCTCGAGAGACTTGAACCTCAGCACTGAAATAAATAGGCCATGCTGGAGGGACAGATTCATAACCCAGAGGCTCCCTTCACTCTGGAATAAAATCCCAGTCCAGGTTAAGCAGAGTCCCTCATTGACTCCCTTCAAGAAGAATCTTGATGAGTGGATGGGAGATCATAGGTTTACCCCGGGTATCACTTCTGTGTCACTGTTAGACAGAGGCACAGTATACTAACCTCGAAAAAGGGCATAGCAAAATAAATTTAAAATGGGTGGCGAAAGCCAAACACATTCTGGCTAGGCTTATAAATGCCCTAGGGCAGATAGCCTAGTATGAACCTATGAACCTATGAACCTATGAATAAGCAATCAAGGACTTTGTTAGACAAGTCACAGTATATCCAGAGGTGCTCAAGCAAGACTCCTTGCTCCATCATGTTAAATGCATTATAATGATGAAGGAGGACCAGAAGTGTGTAACACCACTGATTCTTGACAGCAGATCTTTCATTACCCTTCTGAAACCTGTCCTGGTATTGTGACAACACCTAAAACTAGACTAATTTAGGTCTCTAACTTAGGTTACTGATAGGCAGAAACGAATCAAGTTACAAATAAACCAACTTCTTACTAATATTCTCAGTAAAGGGAAAGCTGAAAATCAGAAAGTATTTTGACAGGCCATGCAGATCCAAACACAGTTTGTTAAGAATGAGTATAGCAATCGTCTTAATTGAAGAGGGGAGAGGCACACATTCTTATCAAGAAGACCGCAGGACCAAGGACTGTCAAGCAAATATTGAATTAGTTTGACTGGGTTTGGGTGCTGTATGCAGTAAGTGGGGCACAGAGATGAAACCAACCTCATAATTTCAGATTACTTTTTAGACCAAATTTCTGTCCAAAACCAGTCTGCATACTCACATGAAAAAAAAAAAAAACTTTGGAATGCCAAAAGAAGACAGCCTGACCAGTGTGTTTCTAGGTTTATTTCAGCAATGTTATTGTAAAAATTACTGAGTAGATCCCCTGTATTCTGAAGATAATAGTCTTTACAGTTATTAAGATAAGGAGGAATGCACAATTTGTTGGCAACACACACACTCTCTCACACACACACACACACACACACGTTGTGTGCTTTAACTTATATACATGGATAGGACAGTCACCAGACTACCAAAGGGGGACAAACTGATAAATTGAAACAGAGGACTATTTCGGCATTGGGTCTCTAAGACCACAAACAACATTTTGCTTGTGAAGACCTTTACCCTCATGAGTTGATTTAGCAACTGTTCTAGATTAAGGTAATAAGAGACTCATTTCTAGTTTGCTTTTGTCAGAACATATCAAGATGTCATTGTACCTTCTTTCCATTTTTTTACTTTCTTTTCCCTAGTCTTTGCATGGTGAGCCAATGCCATAACTATAGAAGTTACTATACAGAAGGGGGTAACGTGAAAATTACTTCATGTGGCCTTTGGATACTATGGGAAGGAAGAAGCTGGCTGCAAGTAAATCTGGACTTTAGGTGGGGATTATTGGAATCATGTGAATGGCTAAATAGCTGGGTCAGCCAGTGATATCAAATGGGGTCTTCGCTATCTACATTGGGCACCTAATGTGGCATCAGGAACTAGGGCAAAGGTATGGATTTAGGATATGGACATGTAATGCATGGATACAAAGGAGGAGGAGATGGTGTTACTCAGCAAAGGTAGAGAGAGTTTAGTTGTAGGAGACACAGAAATAATTGAAGAAGTGGAGTAGCTATTGAAATGAAATGGGCCTGGCACAGTTAAGTGGGGCACCACTATGACTTCGGAGACCAATGACATACAAAAGGTGGGTGGGGGTGATGGTATAGCTATGTGGAGAAATCACAGCCCGCACAACCTTAGGAAGGGAGTACTAGAACTTGTGAGAGGCAGGTGTCTGGGTGGGAGGTGGAAAACCAGAACTGGTACAGACTGAGCGTAGCTCATGAGGACACAAGAGTAACATTTAGAAGAGTAAACTAGTAAACAGATATGGGGTAGATGGATTTCAAAAGAACTATAATGGAAGGAATCCTTCCAAGAGTATTAAGGACAGAAGTGAATGCCACATGACTACAGAGAGTAGTGAGACCGTCACAGTCATGAACTAGGCTAGGGGACAGTCAGGTATTATAATGACTAGGGTAGGGGACAGTCAGGTATTTTAATGACTAGGGTAGGGGATAGTCAGGTATTATAATGACTAGAGTTGGGGATAGTCAGGTATTATAATGACTAGGCTAGGAGACAGTCAGGTATTATAATGACTAGGGTAGGGGACAGTCAGGTATTATAAAGACTAGGGTAGGGGACAGTCAGGTATTATAATGACTATGGTAGGGGATAGTCAGGTATTATAATAACTAGAGTAGGGGATAGTCAAGTATTATAATGACTAGGCTAGGAGACAGTCAGGTATTTATAATGACTAGGGTAGGGGATAGTCAGGTATTATAATGACTAGGGTAGGGGACAGTCAGATATTATAATGATGTCTATATGATGGCTATATGACTTGATGGTTTTGGACTCCACTATAGCACAATGAAGATGTTTTGTTACAACATCTAACAAGAACAGATCAGGTTTTGGATACTAATTTCCTCCATTAGAAACAGTTACAATATGGATATGGGTAGAGGGAGAAAGGTAATGAGCATAGATAGCACATGCCCCCCCCCATGTGAAAGTATGTTCCCCCTTAGTGCTCTAGTCCCTGGAACACTAAAGATCTGCATCAGAGTGAGCTCATACAAGCATGGTTAACACTTTCCACATGGGCAGACAAGTGAGGCTGACTCATTCATTGGTTCATAGGCACTTACTAGGCATTCATTCCCTTTAAGATTTTATTTATTTTATCTCACATTTGGTTACCGGGAAAGTCCGACTGGATAAAAGTCCTTTTTCAGAGGAGGCCAGAGAGAAAAGCCTTTATATTTTATGCATGAATAACCCAAAGACAAGCAGTGCATTTCCATGCTGCCCCTATCAATGAGTGACAGTGCTGCTAAACTCAGGGTGAATTTGCAGCTCTCATCCATCCATCCAGATTACATTTGAATAGTTTAAGAGAAGTACTTTGCTTTCTGTAGGGAAACAGACTATTCCAAATATATATATATATATATATATATATATATATATATATATATACATACATATATATATATATATATATATATATATATATATATATATACATACATACATACATATATATATATATATATATATATATATATATATATATATATATATATATGTATATATATATATATATATATATATATATATATATACATACATATATATATATATATACATATATATATATATATATATATATATATATATATATACATATATATATATATATATCTATATATATATATATATATATACATATATATATATATATATATATATATATATATATATATAATTTACTTATTTTTTTTCTTAAAACCGGGTAAATGATAGGCGAAACAAGAATAAAACTAATTACTAAAGAACTTGGTTACTAAACTCGGAGAAATAAACAAACAACGCAGGTAGAACTAATAACTTAGCACTTTCATCCTTTATTGATAATCAGGACTTCATCAGAAAACTAGAATAACATAGCATATGATGGTACACTATTTAAATCTTTTCTTTCAAGCAGTATCAGAAAACGTGTATCGTTAGTCACACCAATAGTGGAAAGATAAGGAAAGCAGAAACCAATCAATACTAACTAGTAATGTAATAACAGTCCCTGAATGGAGGGATAAATAACCAATGAAAACATTAGCTCACACATCACTATAACATAGTAGTAATAGATCCAAACAGGAGTCACCACAGGAGATGAATAAAGTGAACGTAGTATCTTTTATTGAAGTATAAAAACACAAGCGCTTTCACGTAGTTAGACTACGCTTCTTCAGGTGTATTCAAACATTAAAAACTGTAATCTTATATACATGATTTTTTGGCGCGCAAGCCAAGTAATGAGTGTTAATCATTACCTAATTAATTAATCGTATTCACTTTTCATTAAAGTGACAGTGTATGTAAAACAAGCAAATATGACTACAAAGAACAGTAAAATAAAACACATTTCCAACACATTGCCTTATAATAAAATATTAAACTAAATATAAGGTACTAGGAACATTGTCATAAAGGGCTCTTAAAAAAAAAAAAAACAATAGTATGAAGCGTAAGGAAACAAGAAATAAAATTAGATCATATTGCGATCTATCGTACATCTTTAATGCAACTGTTGATACGTCCTAAACCATGAACAGGTCTCAAAATGCGAGCAGACACCCCACAAAATCAATAAGAAACATGCTTAACTGTTCTCATTTTAAACTAGAATATTAAAAGTATAACATTTAATAAAATGACAATGAATTTATGCTTAGCATCATACTAAACAATAAAATTTATGTATAAAAAATTTTATGTATAAAGAAATGCGTTGCCTATATTACAAAATATGTGAATCATAGCAAGAGTAAAAATATGAGTATTCATCTCAAAAGATTAATCAAAAATGCTTAGCCAGCTCATGTGAGCATGTAAGGGACCCAACCATGCTAAATAGTCGAAAATTCTAAATAATCAACCCACAGCTTATTAAAGCGTCCTGCAGAACAAATTTTAAAACTGCATATTAAGATATTTAGTAAAGCCAGTAAGCAGTTTCCAACGTTCAGTAATACACTTAGCTAAGTGCTCTTACTCAGATGTTCTCATGTAAAAAGCAAGTAAACTGATTACTTGGAAAAGGTGAGATGATTCTCGATGACCGTTCTCCTTTCAAGATGTATATATTTACAATCATATGTGCGTAAGCATTTAAAGGAACTACTTACTAACAAAAATGCATATCTCAATACAAATAAACATATGGAACTGAGTATCTGTAAACAAATATCTTAATACACCGCATATTTAAAATGGATATTGCGCTTCAGTAGTGCGATGAATAACAAATTGTTAAATACAAAAGTGGTGCATGATGCGGAATATTACAGAGAAACAGTGCAAAAATAAATGGTTGGTTCGCTACAGATAAGATCTGCTATATTACGGGACTCTGCAGTGAAAAACTGCAGGTAGCGCTATTATGGTTTGTCTAAGCATAAAGCTCAGGTGTATCTAACCCAGGGTACAAAAAAGGGGGAGGGGGGCAAGCTAACCAAACTATGACCAGAGCAAAATATGTAAGGTACCGTAAACTCATCATATAATTGTTCATGTTAGTATCAGGATCCTAATAGTTGACATAAATTACACACAAAAAAATGCAAATTAATCATCATAGTGAGTCCAAATCAATTATGAAAATAAATCGTGTAAATGAATATTGAACTTTAAAAACTTATTCATATAAACCTTTCTATAACAATCACTATAACATAGTGTTCAGAAGAACACAGAAACGGTGGTAAAGTGATGACAACTAGTAAGCTCAAGTAAAATGCAGGGTAATGAAACTACAAATTACAGATATAAAAATGCATACAATTTTTAGCTGAGTGCAAACAAAGTCCCACTTTTCTGTGAACTAATGTTTTCATTGGTTATTTATCCCTCCATTCAGGGACTGTTATTACATTACTAGTTAGTATTGATTGGTTTCTGCTTTCCTTATCTTTTCACTATTGGTGTGACTAACGATACCAGTTTTCTGATACTGCTTGAAAGAAAAGATTTAAATAGTGTACCATCATATGCTATGTTATTCTAGTTTTCTGATGAAGTCCTGATTATCAATAAAGGATGAAAGCGCTAAGTTATTAGTTCTACCTGCGTTGTTTGTTTATTTCTCCGAGTTTAGTAACCAAGTTCTTTAGTAATATATATATATATATATATATATATATATATATATATATATATATACATATATATATATCCCTCCAACAAGAAATTTAGATCTGCTAAGTGAATATTTATGACCCCTTGGACTTGAAAATGTGTGGAGGATGGGGTCTGTTGAGGCTCTGTACATTGAGAGAGATATTGTCCGTCACTAGCCTGTATGACACTGAGAACAGGGAAAAGGCTGTGAGATGGATTGTATAGTTTTTGTAATTTAGGCCCTTCGTTTTCATAATAAGAAAGAGCTATGAGCATTTTATGAAACTGAGCACCAAGTAATAGTATGTGTGTGTGTGTGTGTGTGTGTGTGTGTGTGTGTGTGTGTGTGTGTGTGTGTGTGTGTGTGTGTGTATGTGTGTGTGTGTAAAATGGCTGCCATTTCCACCCTCCCTCAGTTACAGGCTTCTGACTAAGTGACTTGCTCATTGTCACACAGTTGGAGGTTGAAAGGATCAAACAATGTATCCTTGAGGCAGCTCATTAAGAGCCTGAAACCTTAATCTTCCATACCAACTGTCAGACATCCCTTAACTTCTTTTTTCATAAATCACTCATTAGAGTTTCATTGTTTTCTTGTTCAAAAAATGCATTGGTTCATAGATTAGTACTAAGCTAACTGCCCTTGCGAGCCATTTTAAGCCTAGCCATTTATCCCTTGTGAGACTCAAACCCTGCACCTTTTGCTTGCAAGGCAAACACCTTAACCATTAGGCCACCCTCCCAACCATGCTCATGTAAAACCTGTTGTAGTTCTGTTAACCTTTCAAGAGAATTACAGTTGACACACTTAAAGGTCTGAGCATTTAACAAACTGCTTCCTTTTGTCCAAATTATGGGTTTTAATCCTCCCACTTTGTTTGCTTATGGTGTGCCTGTAAGTAAATCACTCAGACAGTACTGCTGGGTCACCCCAAAAAAGAGACACTTTCTTCAATGAGTTTACCTGGTTAACAAATACATGAAAAATAGTCATTAAAATTTGTCACATTTGGGACCCCACCCCCACCAATTAAGTATGACTAGAATTCTTAAGGAAAGAAATTGGGAATTATTTTGGTATGTTCCTTGTACAGTCTATGGCTTTCTGGCAAACTGCTGTGCATTACATTTGTTAAATAATATGAGGCATTTCAGCTTCAGACTTTGTGTCTTTCAGAAAATGTTTGATAATGCAAAGCTTTTTATTCTTTCAACTTTCTAAGCATACAAGTGAAATGAAAGCTAATTACAATTTTGTTCCTTGCTTCTGATTCTTGAGCTAAAACATTGAGAGCATACCTTTCAAGTGTACCTCATCATGAGAAAAAGTACCTCATTTCAGGTATTAAAATGTTCATGTTCCTCGAAGTTCTACATTGAAAGGGTCTGTCAGACATTCAGTGTTAAGAATTTTTTAACTGATATCCATGGTAAATAGAAATAAATCATATTAGTTCATTAAAAGATCTTTTTATAAGTAAAACCAGTATATTTTAACAATTATATGACCTTCCTAGTTGAAATTGTTAGTAGCTTTTAGTATGTGTTCCACGTTTTGCCCATTTTTCCACATTATGAGGGCTAGTGTTCCTCATTTTGGATGTTGACGATTGAATACAGTTGACAGGACAGAGGGAAGTTGTAATGTATGTTCTGACATAAGCAAGCTGAGATACATTTTTGGGCCATTATTTATGAAAAATATTCATGTCACTTAATCTCTGTCATATAAGTGGATGTAACTGGTGTGGGTGTGTGTGTGTGTGTGTGTGTGTGTGTGTGTGTGTGTGTGTGTGTGTGTGTGTGTGTGTGTGTGTGATTCAATGATCAAAGTCTTAATGCAGTGGGTAGAATGAAGTAGCAATAACTAGATGGGGAGAAAGGTTAACATTGTTTTTTCACTGACAGTTTATAACTAGGGGTGCTAGGAGAAATCTGATAATAATATTTTTTTTGGGAGGGGGGGTCCTGGATTTTTCTAACTTACTCTCAAGTTGCTAATGTTTGAACAGTTGGGTGTGTGATAAACCACAATATATAACAACTGCTGCATAACATTTTTGTCTTATTAACAGTGTAAAAGGAAAATTTACATTGAACTAAATGACTTTTCGCAAGCAAAGAGAGATTGGGGATATCAAAGAAATTTGTGTGAGTATAAAGTCTATAGTTTAAACATAGTGTGAGCTTCCTTCCTAGTTGTTAGTAAATGTGTCACATTTTACCCATCTATTCCACATTGTCCAAGGTAGTGCAGTATTCCATGTTTTGTTGATGAAAGGTTGACTATGGTTGTAGTTTCTTTAATTCTTTGCCTTGTTGGTGTTTGGATTGAACGGTATTTATGATGCTGCAAGTTCTGTTCTTACCCATATTGCTTGGTGCTAACTGGAGTGGCTTGTGTTTTTTTTTTTCTTTTTCTTTTTGTTTTGTTTTGTTTTTTGATTGGGGTCACTTGTATTGCTCATCTGAGGCCTTGGAATTTTGTTTCTCCTGAGAGTCTGTAGTGATTGAAAAACTGTGTATGTGGTAAAACAAGTGCAAAGTAACATTTTAACCATACTGTGAGCTCCCTCCGAAGTTGTTATAAATGTTCCATATTTTGCCCATTTGTTCCACATTATGAGAAGTATAATGTTCCATATTTTGAAGATGGAAGGTTGACTATGTCTGTATTTTCTTTAATTCTTTTGCTTGTTGGTGCTATGGGTGTTATGGTGATGTCAAATCATACTAAACTGTCTGAAAATGAAGAAGCATCAACTTAATTTAAGGATATATAGTTTCAATTATCTCAGTTGTTAAAACTACAAATTCTTAAATTCTTCCACTGAGACTTGTTCATAGTTATAACAACATTCAGAAAATCGTAACTGCATCAGTTAAAATCCTGCAAATCTAAAACACATTCAAATTCTGGGATTGGTTATTGTGACCAGACATTCCTTTTGAGTTCTTCGGGGCTCTCTGCTGTCCCTGTTTTTGCAGAATGTCATTGGCTTTGCTACAAATGCTTTTCTGATTTTTGATCTTCTGGTAAATCACTCATGATTACAGTTCGTAATCCCAGTCTGCAGAGTTTCACACTTCTTATTGTTCAAGAAATGCATGTTGATGCAAAACCTGTTCTCTATTAACTTCTTAAGTTAATTAGAGAAATATTTAAAATTGTTACAGATTTTAACCCCCCCCCCCCATTTTTTTTGGCTTTGTACATAATTCTTGGTCAAATAAGCTGAAAGGTAATGTGCTATCTCAAAACATTCATATCTAAATTATTTACATTGGTGTTAATTCAGCAAACCAGAAATTCAATACTAGATGGTTTGTGCTGTTGCATTTGACAATTTTTGTCTTTATCAGTGCTGTCTGTATTCCTTGGGTCTGGAAAACTACTATGTTTAATTGCAGTCTCAGTCACTCAACAGGTAGCACATTCACCTCTGGTGCAGATGCTGCGGGTTCTGTTCCCAAGCCAAGTAGATGGATTAGTTTTACCAATAATACCACTGCAGTGCAGCATTGGGGGGGGGGCTGCATTCCTGGGCATGCCTCCCTTCACATGAGATGGTACACTGAGGCCCGATCTATCTGAGTTGGATGCAAAAGATCCCATGCTTTTACCAAAAAAAGAGTAAGGCAAGTTCTCTAGTGTCCTCCTAGCCACATTTTCTAGTCAGAATGAATATCACCTTGGATATCCCATGAAAGGAGGCCATTGGCCTAATAGGGCTAATCCAGTCAACAAACAGTATAAATAAATTATGGTTGCCACATCTCAATTATTTCATTATATTTTTGCACTCGACTATTTTAATGCATCAGAATCATTAAGTGGTTACAGTTATTATATCTCAATGGACCTACTGCTGCAAAGTGATCTTGGAGTTTTGTTTTCCAGAATCTGCTTTAATCTCCCTTTGTACAAGTCATGCCAGACATAAGGAAAGCACTTTTTTAATTTCCATGTAAATAAAATGGCAGTAGTGTGAATCCCAATATTGTGTACAGCCGCTGGAACCTATTTTAATTTTCATTTTTTGCCTGAATTACTCAGATTTGTGTTCTCAGAGTAGCTCTTACCTTTTTAACAGTAGTTAGAAATGCTCAGCAAAATAAACTAGCTGCATTACATGTTTTAGGCTCTCAGTATTTAGTCAAAGTGCTGATAGACTCTCCCTCGCATTCTTCCTGACCTGTCAAAATCATTATAACCCAGGAGCTGTTAACTGACCGCTCTTGCTTCTACTTTAAAGAATCTTTAACATACATTTAAACATCTCTGATATTAACTAGTGTCTGCAGTGGGAAGATATATGTTTTATCCCGAATTTTGGCAAAATGTGCTGTATTTGTTTTAAAGTATTTCCTTACAATGCTGCACACTACAAAATAAGTCCAACTTTCTATTGCTGAATTTGGGTTAGTGATATTTTTTCTCTTTCTACTGAGGCATAACTGTGTTTGTGCAAGACATTTTCCCACCATTAAACCCCTAACTTGTTACACTGCAGCATATTAATACTTCATTCAAACCATATTACTTAAGCATGACAAGTTAGAAGATTTTCTGTGTTGTGAACATTGTCAGGATTTGTAAGATTATGGTATTCCATTTTTTTCCATAGAGAAATGGTCTTTCATTTTTAACAAAGGATTATAGGTGAGCTATTCTCATGTATCATGCATTCTATATGTTACTGGTATGGTGCTTTATTTTTTTCTTCCACATGTCCTACTCACCTAGCTAGCTACTGTACCCCTATTGTATCTCTTCAAGAAAAGAAACCTTCATCTGCTACTGGTTATGAGATGCAAAGGAGGGATTGTGAAGAGTGAGGCAGTAATTAGGGGAGATGTTTTGCCAGTGGGAAAATATCCAGGAACTTCCAGCAAGGGATGAGCTAGGAATTAGTTTCTCATAACATTCAACAGCAGTGTTTTTACCCAGTCCTAAAAAGTGAAATACCAAACAAGAATATGAGTGTGTGAAGAGGGATAGAAAATTTTAGGATTTTGATGCGGAATTAGAAACGGTTTCAAATTTAGCAAAATAGAAAAACAAGAAAAATCTGCAGACATGAAGTGGATACATTTCTACTACAGGAAATGAAGTTAAAGGTGAAATATGCTAATAAACTTACAGAAGGAGGAGGAGGTAATGTCTTAGCAAGACTTCTTTCATGTCAAGTTTTGAAAATGTCAAAGCAAATAAAAGTCTGCAAGTGTGCTCAGGACTTCCTTATAAGTGTTGATGTTTTTTTCCACAAAAATGTACAGTCTCCATCCAGCTGAAATATACATTTAAAACCCATGCAATGCACAGTCAAAATATAAATTTATCTGTTGACTTTTAAGATGAAATTTCTTACAGAAGACAAGTATGGCATATTCTCAAAGCTAAATGAAGGAACACAGGACAATGGCAACATTTCTTTTCCAAGATTCATAGCATACTTGTCAAGTGTACCTCATTACAAGAACGTACCTCATTTGGGGTCTAAAGAAGTTCATGTTCCTCGAAGTTCCACATTGAAAGGGTCTGTCACACATTCAGTGTTAAGATTTTTTTTAACTGATATTCATGGTAAATAGAAATGAATCATATTAATTCATTAAATTATCTTTTTAATAACTAAAATCGGCCTATTTCAACCATCCTATGACCTTCCTGATTGAAGCTGTTAGTAAGCCATGAGTATGTGTTCCACATTTTATCCATTTGTTCCACATTATGAAGGCTAGTGTCCGTCATCTTGAAGATGGAAGGTTGACAGCTATGATTCACAGATTGTTACTAGGCTAATGACACGGAGGGGGGGACTTTCTAAGCCTAGCCAAGTTTTCCTGAAAGAATAATGATGCCCTGTATCCAAATAGTGAGGGCCAGGCCTGTATAAGCTACCTCTGTCCATAAGGGACATGAATGCCAGGCCCTGTGTAAATTTCCTTTTTCCCATCCACTGGACTAGGTTGCATTTAAACTAGGTAATTGAAGAACTCAGCTTCACATGGATGGGAAGCCTGTTCCATATGAGGGTCAGTATCTGGGACACATATCTGTCTGTCCGGCATGTTTTATTTAAGTCACAGACAAAATTCAGGTCCTTAGACCTTGTATTTCAGATACCCTTTGTCTTACAAATATGGAGGAAATCTATAGGTGTGGGTTTGTGGATGGCTTATAAGCCAGGCATAGATCACTCCTCAGCAATCTGTATGAGACCGAGTAGAGGGAAAGGGCTTTAAGGTACTCTGCATAAGGCAAGTTTGTTATGCCTTGTATTCTTTTTGTAAGGAACCTCTGAGGTCACTCTAGTTGCTGCATATGCCTGGTCAGGTACATACCAAAGGGGGCATTGTAATCTATGATTGGTCTGATAAGGGTTGAATACAGTGGGATGATGACCTCTTTGGACCTAGATGCCATGCCCTTACCTGTAAGTTGTGCAACATTCAAGGATTTTCTCACCACTAAAGCCATACGGTGGTTGAAGGCAAGGCTACTATCTACATATGTTCCCAGACTCCTGACCACTGAGTGTTCTGGGTCTTGTCCAGTAGACTCCCTTTCTTTACCCCACTACCCACTCATTCCTTTGTCTCGTGGGGCAAGAGTCAGACATCTTTTAGCCTAGGAAAGAGCCTTGTCGGCCATTTGTTTTCTGTCTAAGAGGCGGGGGGTCCAATTAGCTCATTCATTCCCAGGACAGGCAAAAGTCAAGATAGGGGAATGGACTAGTTTGTCAGACTAAGCAGACTCCCTTCTAATCCCAGAAGCTCCAAACTGTCTTGAGTTGCACTGCAGATGCATACCCAAGGAAGTATCTGTACCTGCACACACCTCTTCTTCTGTTTCTGGGCATTGAGTGCTCAGTAGGGCTATTCTCCTTTAGTATAAGACCCAGTGCTCCCTTTAGGTGTCACTCAGGCAGCAAGCCAAAATCACTTACTTCCCTCCAGCATGGTCAAGCTGGTGACAGCTACCAACTCCCACATTCCCTGTTCTGTTCCCTTCAGCGCATGTGCCATTAATCGTACATTGGTTATCTGGGTTGCAACCAGGGCACATGCGCCATGGCAAGGGCTAGGGAAATGGCAAACGTTTTGTTGTTCCCGCTCAAAATCAGTGAACATGCAAATTACTACCAAAAATTATTACACGGTACACATAATCAAAATCTAGATTTATCTTGGAACACTTGATAAGAGTATAGCACAGATGTGAGAAGTAAAGCAATCAGATGTTCTGAAATGCATCCGATTGACTAGCTCAGGTAAGGGTCAGACATCATTATGTTACTGAGGTTCTTCTGAAGGGATGAGTGGAGATAAGTAGGTGCCCAGCTGTTTTGCTGTATGCACTGGACTTCTGTCTTTCCATGTCAGCTACATTTTTTGTCTTTTTTATGCTGCCATTCGCTCTTTGTTAAATATTTAACTTATACTGCATTTTCAAAAGTGGTTAATGTAATCTCTTCATTATTATACTGTTTTATGTGATATGTGATGAGTGTGTGAGCACTTATATGTAAACAGAAAGAAATATTAAAAGAAAACCTTATTTAACTACAGGGGTCTGACAAGAAAATCACAGTCTTTTACAAAGAAATCTCTTTCCAGTCAAGTTTTGTAGATGTCAAAGCAAAGTTGTGGTTTTAAGGCACTCAAGGTAACAGCACTTTAAAATTACCACGGTTCCCTACATGCTTGTCTAGCTACTTCTTGATTTATCGGCGTGTATTGAACACCTAGTTTGAAAGCAATCACAAATGTTTACTACATGATGTGATAGCTGTTTCAAATGTTGTATTAAAAAAATACATCTGATCTTTTTCTCTGCGTGTTTCCAGTGTTTTTTTTCATTGTTGATTTTGAGTACTTTACTAATTTTCCTCTTTAAAAGGTCAGAGGTAGTTAAAGACAGGACCCTTTATGGTAATAACACATGATGCTGTATGCTGCTGTACTTCCCTGACTCACACAACACTCTGCCATGTCCATTTATCCTGAGTGTGCAGAAACTGCAAACTGCTTAGTATAAGCTGGCTGTTCTGTTGATAATGTTCTGTGTGCATTGATGTGTGCACAGATTTAAGAATGAATGAATGGTTGGACACACAGAGGACAGGACTCCATAGTCCTCATTGCTTTGTTTGAAAACTTAGCTGTGTCCTTTGGCAACACACTGTACAAGGCCTTCCACCATTTTGAGGACTTTATGTAGACTTTCTTTGTGCTGATGGACAACAAATATAAATGCACAGCAGGACACAGGGCTACATAATTAAATATAAACATTCTCTGAGTACCTGTTTGAGGACTCAAACAACTGAGCAGTGGTAAATGAATGTGAGATATTCACAAGCTGTATTTGGGAGTGGGCCAATCAAGTTCATAGGTTCATAGGTGATTACTAGGTCAATGGCACAACAGCCCTTACAAGCCTAGCCAATAATACCCATTATATGACAATATTAAATCTTAATTCCCCAGATATGGGATGGGATAGTATCAGGGTAGTGTGGGTCTTTGGGTGTCGGAGCCCTGAGTCATTGTAGAGACTGTCTCTGTCCATAAAGGACATGGGCAGTACCCTAGGAGTGAATTTACTGTTCCTGTATCCACTTATCCAAATTCTTTTTGAACAGAGTGAGGGACACGTTTTAGTTTACAATGATGGGAAGTTTAGTCCATAGATGAGACGACCTTTGGGATAAGAATTTGACTCTCCAGCAAGTTCTGTCAGAGTCACAAATAAGGTTCATTTCCATGGAAGGCATAAGCCTTGTATAATTTTTCTTGTGAATATGTAACATAGTCATCAAGGCTGGATCACAGAATGCCTTGTAGGTCAGGCATAAGTCCCCTCTCAATAAAAGATATGAGACGGAGTAAAGGGATAAGGCCTTTAGTCAGTCTGCATAAGATGTGTCTTATGCTTTGTATTTTTTAGTGAGAAACCTCTGGGGCAGCTCCAATCGGTGTAAGTACCTGGTTAGGTACATGCAGAAGGAAGCATTGTACTTGATTATGGCCCTAATGAGGGACACGTACAATGGCAGTATGACTTCTTTTGAGCTTGATGTCATGCCTTTACTAATAAGTTGAGCCACACAGAAGGATATCTTCGCTACTGTAGCCACCTGGTGGTCAAAGTTTAGGTTACTATCTATCTGTGTTCCTAGGCCCCTCACTACTGGGTCTACTTTTAGGGGTGTGCTATTAACATTATAATTTTCAGGGATATATGATTTACCGAGGGGTATGATTATGCATTTTTTACCATTTAGTCTCAGACCATGATTTTGGCACCAGCTGTTGCTCATTTTTAGGCAAGTTTGTAGGTTGTCAACATCATTTGGGGATTCAATGACTGCTTCCAGTCGTTAGCAAACTTGATGAGCCAGACAACCCGGACATTGGCCTTCACTTCAGAGAAGTATATACCAAGACACTGAGCTCTGTGGGACACTGCTAGTAACAGGTTTCTTATAGAAAGTTGAGCAGATCCATTGTAATTCTCTCCATGGCCTTGCAGGTAAGACTGGTCAAGTTTATGGGTCTGTAGCTCCCTGGGTCAGTTGATGGGCCCCACCTTGTGCAGAGAGATGACTGTTGTGGTCCTCCATTCTTCTGGGACAAAGCCTGTCCAGAGGCTGTGGTTAAAGAAGGTTTCTAGTGGCTCTGATAGAGTCTGTTTTAAGCTTTTTAAGAAGCATCCTGGAATGCTGTCGGGATCCACTGAGGCTGTGTTTTTGGCTTTAGCGAGCGCATTAAGGACCTGTTACCTTATAATGACCAGCAGGGGTAAGTGCGGCCATTTCTTTGGGTGTGGTTGGAGGTGATGGGGGAGAGTTTGGACTGAACTTGTCAGCCAGCAGATTTACTATAGTTTTAGGCTGAGTGTAAGTATTGCCTTTCATGATTAACTTGGCACACTGTTGAGCGTTTCCCCTGAGGTTACAAACATAATTAAAAAAAGCCTTATGGTTATCTTTCAGTTGGGCAGCAATCTTTGCCTCATAGTTTGCTTTGGCAAACTTAACCAGCTCTCTAATTTGTTTGTTTAGACAGGTGAGTGCCTTTTTGCACTGTTTTTCTGTTCCTTCTTGGCGTTGGAGAGGATTTTTTTCCTATTGTTGAATAGCCTATTTATGCTAGGGGTCCACCAGGGTAGTTTATTTTTACCAGTAATCATAGGTTTGACTCAGACAGGTGCTGCCTCCTCTATGCAGCTATGAATGTGGTTGTACAGTGCTTTTGCATACAGCTCAGAGTAGGCCTCAACATCAGCCAGTTTGGAGGGGTATGGAAGTTTAATAAGCTATCACTTACTTTGAGGTAATATGGCCTTAGCAAAGTTCGTAACAGGTTTGGAGTTTGATGTGAGTTCTAGGTTAGTTTTAATACTGAAGGGGATCTTACCAGGAAGGAGTTAATGCACAGGAGGGAGCAGCATCCCCCCATGTTTGTGAGTACTGGGTCTAGGATAGTTGTACCTCTAGTTGGGGAGCTAACTAGTTGCTCCAGGGTGTTTCCACTGACGAAGTCTAAAAACGTCTGACAAAGTGAATTATGGGTTGTATACCAGATCCTTAGTAGATGGGTAGGAGAAGGGGAGAGTCATTTAAAGGTCTAAGTGAGAGTATTTAGTAGTATACTATCAGATGATCGATCAGAACACAAGTCACTCTAAGAAAAATAAAAACAAATAAATACAGAGAAGTTAAAATGTTAAAATGTGGGGAATTTGCCACACTTTTTGGCCTGACCTCTATAATTTGACTTTTCTTGCAGTTAGCAATATTGCCAATGCAAGCAGTTTTGTGTGAATACAAAAGTCTGCCTTTACAGTTGAAATATTTGCAGAATGTGGGAAACTACTGTACACTGTGCAATGTAACATGCATCATCTCTGGAGGATTGAGTGAGCAGCGTAATACCATCTCATCTGAGGACTGGAATGAGCAAGGCCACTAATACCATCCTGGAGGGGACTGGAATGAGCAACATAATGCCATCTCTGACAGGGACTCGAGGTGAGTATGTAATGCCATCTCTGAAGGGAGTTTCCTGAGAGTGAGGTAGCATAATGTCTCTGAGAGGTTTGAGTGAGTGGCATTAGCTGCCACCATCTCTCTGGAGGATTGAATGACACCCTCCACATGTTACATTTCATCTCTGAGTATTAATATGCTTTTGTGAATAAATCTATTGTCTCTATTTCTAAAACCACAGACTTGTAAATAAACATTGGGCAAGAAAAACTTCAGATTTTTTTTGGAGAATAGAAGGTAAACTGTAGTTTTATTTCTGTAGCCAAGAGAAGGTATTTGTTTTCCCCCACATAGCTTATAGTGACAGACACAAATACTCAAAAGATTCAGTTTGACTAGGCATCTTAACTACACATGTTTACACAGCTTAAATGTGAAGGTCGTAAGATGTCCTTGTAACTGAATGACACACACACAGTCAATAGAAAAACTCTCTCTACTGCAGTGCTGGCAGCAAGATGTGATTCCCAGATGAAATCAGTCATCTGCTTGCTGTAGCCTTATGACAGATTTGGCAACATGAAATATGACTGCTTATTTCATTAAGTGGATTTATTTAAATATTACCTAACAATTCCAGGGAGATGTGATTAGGGGAATAGTTACCAGATATTTCATACTTCTAATGGTCTAAAAACAAAGAAAGAAAAAGGTCAGTTAACAGAAAACCAACTGGTTAAAAAAAACACAAAGAAAAATCTAGCAAAGCTAGACTTCTAACTGTGTGGATACTTAAACCTCTTGCATCAAAGGCTCCTATGGAATATATGCAAATCACCCTTTAAGGATATCAGGTGTTTCAGCTAAATGGCAATTCTGAATGTCCAAAATGGAAAGTAAATGTTTTAGATGTTCCAGCATTTCTTTATTTTTAGTTATTTAGAGTCACTTAGCAATTTAAGCCTGGCCTGTTTCCTAGCCATTGTAACATTTAAAGTGAAGTGTAATTTCTGAGTAACTTCTTTTATTTATACCCACAACACAATCATCATGCTATCATCCTTCGCGTGGCATTACTTATATTTTGTTGTAAACTCAACAAACTCGCTTTAACTGGCGCTCTCTTCTGTTTCCATTTGCCCATATCTGAATATTTTTATAAATTTTTCATGTACAATTTATTGAGTAAGCTTATATCTTTATATCATGTGTATCAGACCATTTGGATGTAAATACTGTACTATCTATTTGTTAACAAATTGCCAATTGCATTATGGTGGCATGCCATAAAAGTACAGTTTTGTACCTACCATAAATGTAGATGTTCGAGCGCTAATACAGCTGCAGTCATAACAGGACAATTCTCTACATCAGCGGTCCTCGGGTTGGCTTTAATTCCAAAGTCTAGGTCCAAGGCCGGTTGTCGCTTTCCCTGACGCCAGTGCTGACAGGTATAAAGAACCAGCCGATGCCATTTTCTTTCAGTTTTTCTTGCCCCAGATGTCAGGTGCCCCAGAAGGAAGGCAATACATAAAATTATGAAGTAATGCAATGCAATGCAATATAATCAAAACAGAAGGTAAGCAAATACACTATAAAAGAATACCCCCCAGAGGGGAAGGAGGGAGGGAATTTGATCAGAAGTTGTATTAGCACTCGAACATCTACATTTATGGTGGTACAAAACTGTACTATGTTCATCGTGGCATACAGCTGCAGTCATAACAGATGGGTAGAATCCCAAAGCCAAGAGCGTGGTAGGCACTAGGTGGAACTAGAGGAGCCAAAAATGCCCTGCAAGACTGCAGTGGGCAAAGCCTGCTCTAGATTTGGAGTATAATGGTAGGTTGTAGTGTTTGGAGAAGGTATGCACAGAACTCCAAGTGGCTGCTTCCAAAATATCTTGGTAGGAACTCCTCTGAGGAAGGCTGCAGAGGTGGCTGTGGCCCCTGGTGGAATGAGTTCTAATGCCTGTAGGAACAGTTTTGCTATGAAAGGAATAGCAAAAGCATATGCAGTGGGCTATCCATTTTGAGATTGTCTGTTTGGAAATTATCTTTCCTGAGCTCCTAATCAGATAGGCCACAAAGAGCTGTTCTGATTTTCTGAAAGATTTTGTTCTGTCCAAATAATAACGAGTTGCCTGTGGATGTCCATGAATGTAGTAATCTCCTTGCTTTATGATTGGGATAAAAGTAGGTGTCGTATGGCCTGATTTAAAGCTACCCTGATGTACCACTCTTTAGGCATAAAGGACGGCTGGTTCTATGAAACTCTGTCCTGATGGAAGATGATAAAGGCTGGACAGCCATGAGAGAGCCTGTAGTTCTGAAACTCTACGAAGAAGTGATAGCCAGAAGGAAAGCTTTCCAGGACAACATTGCAAATCTGATGAGGCAGCTGGCTCAAAAGGAGGCAAAGTCAGTTTTTCCAGAACTTAAATTCAAGATCCCAAGCAGGTATTGGTTGTTTCCTGAGGCCTTGTAAATTTAGCCCTCTGAGGAACTGTCTTTAAAAGAGGGTGAGAGAATAAAGGAGGATCAGTGTTGTATTCTGCAGAAATGGCTGAGGCATGGATTTTGAAGGAGGAGAACTAAAGTCCACTGATTAGCAAAGTTCAGCCAAATATTGTAGTATTTGAGGTAAATTCAGCTTTCCAGGTTCTGGCCCTTTTTCACATTCCAGACACAAAAAACGCTTCCATTTTGTGGAGTAAGCTCAGTTGATGGCCTTCAGTTCTCCAAATGACATCCTGCACCTCCTTGGAGCAGGGGCCTGCTGTGATAAGGAATCTTCCATGCAGCTAGATTGAGTGTTTTAGCTGATCAGAAGAGTTTTGAAGCTGTGCTGAGTCAGAAGAAGAGGCATTAGAGGCAGGGTCCGCGAGCCGGATAACAAGGCCAGGTTCTCAGGAGTGGGTACCAGTGTTGCCTTGCCAGTCCGAGCAATGAGGATCATCTTTGGTCTGTCTGCTCTGGTCTTCAATAGACTTCTTGGGCAGCAGAGGAAGAGGCGAAGGCATAAACTGCTATTGATGTCCAACTGAAAGAGAGAGCTGCCCACTCCAGGCCTTTGGATGAAGGTCCTCGAGCAGAATTTTGTCAATTGATGATTTTAGGAGGCAAAGAGATCTATGTCTGGCCTTCCCATTCTTGGATTATTTCTGTAAAACTTTTGGATGCACATCCATTCGTGGTGGGATCTGGTCATATTCGCTAGGTTGTCTGCCAGCTGCATTTTCCTGCCTGGCAGTCCTGTGCTTGTGTCTCCACTTGAAGTCCATAGCCATGTTCCGGTATGATATGGCCAGTCTGGCATAGGGATATAGAATGTGTTCCTCCCGCTTGTTTATGTACCACATAACTGTGGTGTTGTCCATTCTTATCAATAGTTGACCTATTAGAAGGTCCTTGAAAGCTAATAGCATTTATTACTGCTAGCATTTCTTTTGATTGATGTGAAGGTGCTTTTCTTTTTGGACCATTTGCCCTGAATTCACCGGGTCTGTCATGCTTCAGGCTTAGGTCCGAGTACGCCTGTTGTGATGACTTCTGATTTGCTTGAGGCTGCTGAATGGAAAGACCTGTGTTTGTTTGACATGCCGACTCACCACAGAAATTCCTTTGCAGACATGGAAGTAGTGGTATTATTGTTTTAAACTGTGGCTGTGTTGAGACCATATGTTTTTAGGTACCATTGTAATTTTCTCATGCAGCTTTGCACATGATTAGTAATATGCGATGCCATGAACTCAGGAGCCTGCGGATTTTCTCCTTGCAGTCAGCCTGGTGCAATTTTGCTGCGTTCTGAAATATTGAATTAGCTGCCCCTTTTTCTTCCCTCTTTTGACTGGTAGAGTGTGAAAGTGGAACCGGTAACCTTGGTCTATGGTTTGCAAAATCCACTTGTCTTTTGTGATGTATTGCCAGTTTTTCAAAAATAAGGTTAATTTTCCGCCTAATGGAGCTGCTATTTGTTCCCTGGTAGGCGGATGTAGAGTTAAGTCACTGTGGTTGTGCTGTTGTAGTGGTAGTGGCTGAGTCTGTGCCTCTGTTATTACCTTGCCACTGTCGTCCTCTGTAGGCACCTCCTCTGGGTTGGTTTCTGCCTCTGGAACGTCTATTCCTGCCCTTTGGGATCTTGTGGAGTCAGGAAAGGACCAATTTTAGCAGGCCAGTTCCTGCTAAACCTTGGGGGCTGAACCTGCAAGAAATCTTTAACTGTTTGAACAGATTTTGCCTTTTCTTCCATTTTTCTTCATAACCTGCTGGGCAGGTGTACCAAACAAACTGGTCTTATCCATAGGAGCATCTAATAACTTAGATTTAACATGATCCGGTAGGACTTGTTCCTTCAGCCATGCATGTCTTCTTATCACTGTGCCAGTCATGGCTGATCTAAATGAAGCCTCCAGTGCATCATAGCCACATTTTAAGGAATGGTTACTAACCTGTTGTATGTTATTTACCATTTCTAATACATATTTCTTATCTATAGAGTCGTCAGAGGATAGTTTTTTAGTTAACTGATCAAGCATAAACTCTTGGTATTGTATCATGTGAAACTGACAGTTTAAAGCTCTAGCTGAGAGAGTAGCTGAGGTATAAACTTTTTTGCCCCATCTGTCTAAGGACCTGGCTTCCCTTTCAGAAGGAATAGGGTTTTTTGCTGTGGTCGAGGCTACTGCCTTAGGCCCCTGGGATATAGTTTCGGGGTCTGCAAGAGGGGCCTTGTATAGGTGATGATGCGTGTCTGGTACCCTGTAAAATCTGTCTGGTTTGGCAGGGGCTGGAGGTAAGGAATCTGGTGCAGAGCAGACATCATTAAAGGCATCGTCCACAACAGGGAGGACAGGAGGTATAGCTAAGGGCCTGTGTTGTGGAAGGTGCAGAAAGGTCCTAAGTCTTTTTCTGGAATCTGAGAAATCTTGTTGCTGCCATTGGAATTGTTCTCGCATGGCATGTAAGGTTTCCCCAAAGGAGAATTCTTCTGGTGGAGAAGCAGCTGGAATGGATTCTTCAGCATCTGAGTCTTCATAATTGGAGAAAGGAGCCTCTGGCTGGTCTGTAATATCTGAGTCATCCGCAGAATCATCAGAGGACACAGGCTCGGGGGGCTCTGTCCTAGGTCTCTTCTCTTGGGGCTGCGAGGCCCTGTCTGGGTGAGATTGAGATCCCCTAATTAAGGATATTAAATCTTCTGCCAGAGTAAGCATTTGTGAACTAGAAGTAGGCCTGGTTGAGGGGGGTTTAACAGGCACTGATTTAGTAGACTTGGCTGCTTTAGCCCTGGCAAAGGCCTTAATGGACATGGCTGCAGGAGGCCTAGCAGCACCACGTGCTGGGGTAGAGACATCCAAAGGGATGGTGTCTGATAATTCACTAGAAGCCACTGTAGTAGGTAAAATTTCAGAGGCCGATTCAAGTAAGGTAGCAGGAACCTCAGAAGTAGTCAAAGATTCAGCTGTGCTTTGAACAGTTTTCTCGGTTTCGCCGAAACCGGTGACACTCATGGTTTGCTTCACCATGGTTTCGGCCGAAACCGTGGACCGCGAGTGTCGGTCTTTTCTTTTGCGTTTCTTAACAATTTGGGTAGTCGGAGGATCCGGCGGCATACGGTACGCAAATTCTCCACCGCAAAACTGTTCAGCAAACTCCGACCGGCCTAAGCGTTCGTCGGTTGAAGAAGCACAGGCCGAACAGGCTGCTACGTCGTGGTCTGGGCCTAAACAAGGCAAACAGTAAGAGTGGAAATCTTTATGAGGTATTTGTTTCCCACAAGTTAAACAGTTATTGACTTTTTCTGACATCGGCTGAGGCAAGAAAGAGTCCCCAACGGGTACTTAGCTTTAGAAGTCTTCAAGTAGTATTCGTAGTAGAAATCTCTGGATCCGACCGACCGGCACTTGCTAACAGCTTCTGCTTGGCGCCACGGCAAGAAAGACTGAAGAAAATGGCGTCGGCTGATGCCTTTATACCCGGAGACCAGCAGAGATGACGTCGGGTGAAGTGCGACATCAGCCGAAGCCGGACCCGGACTTTGGAATCCGGCCGACTGCAGGGCTGCCTGACGACAGGACAACCCAGTTGTTATGACTGCAGATGCATCCATGAAGGACATTTATGGGTTGTATACCAGATCCTTAGTAGATGGGTAGGATAAGGGGAGAGTCATTTAAAGGTCTAAGTGAGAGTATTTAGTAGTATACTATCAGATGATCGATCAGAACACAAGTCACTCTAAGAAAAATAAAAACAAATAAATACAGAGAAGTTAAAATGTTAAAATGTGGGGAATTTGCCACACTTTTTGTCCTGACCTCTATAATTTGACTTTTCTTGCAGTTAGCAATATTCCCAATGCAGCAGTTTACAGTGTGAATAACAAAAGTCTGCCTTTACAGTTGAAATATTGAATGTGGGAAACCTGTACACTGTGCAATGTAATGCCATCTCTGAGGATTGAGTGAGCAGCGTAATGCCATCTCTGAGCATTGAATGAGCAACATAATGCCATCTCTGAGGACTGAGTGAGTATGTAATGCCATCTCTGAGGATTGAGTGAGTAGCATAATGCCATCTCTGAGGTTTGAGTGAGTGGCATTATGCCATCTCTGAGGATTGAATGACACCCTTCACATGTCACATTTCATCTCTGAGTATTAATATGCTTTGTGAATAAATCTCTTGTTCTATTTCTAAACCAGACTTGTAAATAACATTGGGTAAGAAAACTTCAGATTTTTTGAGAATAGAAGGTAAACTGTAGTTTTATTTCTGTAGCCAAGAGAAGGTATTTGTTTTCCCCACATAGCTTATAGTGACAGACACAGTAAATACTCAGAAAGATTCAGTTTGACTAGGCATCTTTTAACTACACATGTTTACACAGCTTAAATGTGAAGGTCGTGTAAGATGTCCTTGTAACTGAATGACACACACACAGTCAATAGAAAACTCTCTCACTGCAGTGCTGGCAGCAAGATGTGATTCCCAGATGAAATCAGTCATCAAGCTTGCTGTATGTAGCCTTATGACAGATTTGGCAACATGAAATATGACTGCTTATTTCATTAAGTGGATTTATTTAAATATTACCTAACAATTCCAGGGAGATGTGATTAGGGGGAATAGTTAACAGATATTTCATACTTCTTAATGGTCTAAAAACAAAGAGTAAAAAGGTCACACAGAAAACCAACTGGTTAAAAAAACACAAAAAGAAAAATCTAGCAAAGCTAGACTTCTAACTGTGTGATACTTTAAACCTCTTGCATCAAAGGCCTCATGGGATATATGCAAATCACCCTTTAAGGATATCAGGTGTTTCAGCTAAATGGCAATTCTGAATGTCCAAAATGGAAAGTAAATGTTTTAGATGTTCCAGCATTTCTTTATTTTAGTTATTTAGAGTCACTTAGCAATTTAAGCCTGGCCTGTTTCCTAGTTGTAACATTTAAAGTGAAGTGTAATTTCTGAGTAACTTCTTTTTATTTATACCCACAACACAATCATGCTATCATCCTTCGTGCATTACGATTTTTGTTGTAAACTCAACAAACTCGTTTAACTGTGTTCTTTCTGTTTCCATTTGCCCATCTGAATATTTTTATAAATTTTTCATGTACAATTTATTGAGTAAGCTATATCTTTATACCATGTATCAGACCATTTGGATGTAAATACTGTACTATCTATTTGTTAACAAATTGTACAATTGCATATTATGGTGGTATGCCATAAAGTACAGTTTTGTACCTACCATAAATGTAGATGTTCGAGTGCTAATACAGCTGCAGTCATAACAGATGGGTTCTCCTGCCATCAGGCGGGTCCTCGGTCGGCCGAATTCCAAAGTCTAGGTCCGGCGTAGGTTGTCGTCGCTTCTTCCCTGAAGTCAGTGCGACAGGGGTATAAAAGAACCAGCCGATGCCATTTTCTTCAGTTTTTCTTGCCCCAGATGTCAGGTGCCCCCAGAAGGAAGGCAATACATAAAATTATGAAGTAATGCAATGCAATGCAATGCAATATAATCAAAAAACAGTAGTTGCAAGCAAATACACCATAAAAGAATACCCCTAGAGGGGAAGGAGGGAGGGAAACCTGGACTGCAGCTGTATTAGCACTCGAACATCTACATTTATGGTAGGTACAAAACTGTACTATGTTCATCGTGCATACAGCTGCAGTCATAACAGATGGGTAGAATCCCAAAGCTAAGAAAGGGGTGGTAGGCACTAGGTGGAACTAGGAGGAGCCAAAATGCCCTGCAAGACTGCAGTGGCAAAGCCTGCTCTAGATTTGGAGTATAATGGTAGGTTGTAGTGTTTGGAGAAGGTATGCACAGAACTCCAAGTGGCTGCTTCCAAAATATCCTTGGTAGGAACTCCTCTGAGGAAGGCTGCAGAGGTGGCTGTGGCCCTGGTGGAATGAGTTCTAATGCCTGTAGGAACAGTTTTGCCATGAAAGGAATAGCAAAAGCGTATGCAGTGGGCTATCCATTTTGAGATTGTCTGTTTGGAAATTGGCTTTCCTTGAGCTCCTACTGCATAGGCCACAAAGAGCTGTTCTGATTTTCTGAAAGGTTTTGTTCTGTCCAAATAATAACGCAGTTGCCTGTGGATGTCCAAGGAATGTAGTAATCTCTCCCCTTTGTTTTGAGGATTGGGATAAAAAGTAGGTAAATGTATGGCCTGATTTAAAGCTACCCTGGATACCACTTTAGGCATAAAGGACGGGTTGGTTCTTAAGGAAACTCTGTCCTGATGGAAGATGATAAAAGGCTGGACAGCCATGAGGGCCTGTAGTTCTGAAACTCTACGAGCTGAAGTGATAGCCAGAAGGAAAGCTGTTTTCCAGGACAAATATTGCAAATCTGATGAGGCAGCTGGCTCAAAAGGAGGCAAAGTCAGTTTTTCCAGAACGAAATTAAGATCCCAAGCAGGTATTGGTTGTTTCCTTGGAGGTCTTAAATTCTTAGCCCCTCTGAGGAACTGTCTTAAAAGAGGGTGAGAGAATAAAGGAGGATCAGTGTTGTATTCTGCAGAAATGGCTGAGGCATGGATTTTGATGGAGGAGAACGAAAGTCCACTGCTTAGCAGTTCAGCCAAATATTGTAGTATTTGAGGTAAATTCAGTTTTCCAGGGTTCTGGCCCTTTTTCTCATTCCAGACACAAAAACATTTCCATTTTGCAGAGTAAGCCTTTCTAGTTGATGGCCTTCTGGCCTCCAAAATGACATCCTGCATCTCCTAGGGAGGGTGGCCTAAAGGTTAAGGTGCTTGCCTTACAAGCACAAGGTGCATAGTTTGAGTCTCACAAGGGATAACTGGCTAAGCTTAAAATGGCTCGCAAGGGCAGATAGCTTAGTACTAATCTATGAACCTATGAACCTTGGAGAGTAGGGCCTGCTGTGATGCTAAGGAATCTTCCATGCGGCTAGATTGAGTGTTTTTAGCTGACTGTGAAGAGTTTTGAAGCTGTGCTGAGTCAGAAGAAGAGGCATTAGAGGCAGGGTCCATGGAGGGGAATGCGTCAGGCTCCTCAGGAGTGGGTACCAGCATTGCCTTGGCCAGTCCGGAGCAATGAGGATCATCTTTGGTCTGTCTGCTTTGGTCTTCAATAGGACTTTGGGCAGCAGAGGAAGAGGCGGGAAGGCATAAACTGTCATTGATGTCCAACTGAAAGAGAGAGCGTCCACTCTCCAGGGCTTTGGATTGAAGGTCCTCGAGCAGAATTTTGTCAATTGATGATTTTTGTGGGAGGCAAAGAGATCTATGTCTGGCCTTCCCCATTCTTGGATTATTTCTGTAAAAACTTTTGGATGCAACATTCATTCGTGTGGATCTGTCATATTCCTGCTTAGGTTGTCTGCCAGCATGTTTTCCTTGCCTGGCAAGTACTGTGCTTGTAGTTCCATTTGTAAGTCCATGGCCATGTTCCAAAGTGATATGGCCAGTCTGCATAGGGGATAGGAATGTGTTCCTCCCTGCTTGTTTATGTACCACATCACTGTGGTGTTGTCCGTTCTTATCAATAGTTGACCTGGTTGTAGAAGGTCCTTGAAAGCTATAATAGCATTTATTACTGCTAGCATTTCTTTTGATTGATGTGAAGGTGCTTTTCTTTTTGGACCATTTGCCCTGAATTCACCGGTCTGTCATGTGCCCCAGGCGTAGTCCGAGCGTCTGTTGTGATGACTTGATTTGCTTGAGGCTTGCTGAATGGAAGACCTGTGTTTGTTTGACATGCTTGAGCCCACCACAGAAATTCCTTTTGCAGACATGGAAGTAGTGGTATTATTGTTTCCAAACTGTGGCTGTGTTGAGACCATATGTTTTTTAGGTACCATTGTAATTTTCTCATATGCAGCTTTGCACATGGGATTAGTAAGATGCAAGATGCCATGAATCCCAGAGCCTGCAGGATTTTCCTTGCAGTCAGCCTGGTGCAATTTGCCAGTGTTCTGAAATATTGAATTAGTTGCCCCTGCTTCTCTGGCGTGAGGTAGGCCATCTGGGTGTTTGTGTCCAAATTGGCACCCAGGAAAATTATATTCCGAGAGGGTATTAGCCTTGATTTCTCTTTGTTGACTGTGTATCCCAGAGAGTTTAATAACATTATTACATAAGCCAGATGTTTCAGAAGAATGTGCTTGCTGTCCGCATGGATCAGGCAGTCATCCAAATAAGGGTATATTTGTATCCCTTGAAGTCTGCAGAAGGCAATTACTGATGCCAGGCATTTCGTGAATACTCTGGGCACAGTAGATAAGCCAAAGGGCAATGCAGAGAATTGATAATGGGTTGAACCTGCAAGAAATCTGAGGTATCTTCTGCAATTTTGTCTGATTGGGACATGCAGGTATGCCTCCTTGAGGTCCAATGTTACCAGCCAAGACTCCTTGCCCAGCATGGGAAGAAGTTGCTGTAGAGTGAGCATCTTGAATTTTGGTACGAGTAGGAATGTG
This sequence comes from Protopterus annectens, assembly GCF_019279795.1. Classification (NCBI taxonomy): domain Eukaryota; kingdom Metazoa; phylum Chordata; order Ceratodontiformes; family Protopteridae; genus Protopterus; species Protopterus annectens. The sequence goes on from NC_056728.1 coordinate 1,836,070,847, forward strand.
TTTAGGATGGAAAGATCCAAAATAGGTCTCCAATCTTTTCCCTTCCTTGGCACCAGAAATAGCCTGGAATAAAAACTTTGACCTTGTTCGTGTGTAGGTACCTCTTGAATAGCTTTCATGTTTATAAGATCTGAAATTTGCTTTTGTGCCTCTGCCCTTTGATTGTGTGGCAGTTTTGGCATGCCTCTCATTTTTGGAAGGGTATGAAAATGGAATTTGTAGCCTCTGTTTATAATGTCCAGGATCCATTTGTCCTTTGTGACAACATGCCAATTTTTTGAGAATAGTGCCAGCTTTCCTCCTAAGGGGGCTGCCATTTGAGACCTGGTTGGCCTGCAAAGGGGAAAGTCATTGGGTTTGCTTTCTGAAAGATTGTGAGTTGTCCTCGTCACCTCTTTGTGTAGGAGCTTGCCATTGTCTGCCTCTGTACGATCCTTGTGATTGACCTCTGCCCCTCGGGCGCCTGTATCTGCCTCTTTGGGGTCTGTCTGTGGCAGGAAAGGACCAGTTTTTGGAAGGCCAATTTCTACTAAAACGTGGGGGTTGAACCTGCAGAAATTCTTTCACAGTTTGCATTGATTTAGCTTTTTCCTCCATTTTCCGTAATACTTCCTCAGCATTTGCCCCAAATAGTACATCCTTTTGAAGAGGGGCGTCTAATAATTTAGCTTTGACATGATCAGGCAAGGTTTGTTCCTTGAGCCAAGCATGCCTGCGTATGACTGAGCCTGTAACAGCAGCTCTACATGAGGCCTCTAGAGCATCAAAACCACATTGTAAGGTATGTTTACCCACTTGTTCTGCACTATGCATCAAATCCTGCAACTCCTTCAAGTCTGGTTGTTCAGGTTGTGACATTTTACTTTTCAATTGAGATAACAGAAACTGTTGGTATTTTAGCATATGAAACTGACAGTTTAAGGCCCTCATGGTTAAGGTAGCCGAGGTATATACCTTTTTTCCCCACCTTTCTAAGGATCTGGAATCTCTCAGAAGGCAATGGATTTTTGGCAATGGAAGCCTTAACTCCCTTGGGCCCCTGTGAGATGGTTTCTAGGTCAGCAGCATGGCTTTTGTAAAGAAATTGGTGCGAGTCAGGAACCCTGTAGTACCTGTCAGGCTTAACTGGAGCTGGAGGTAGAGAGTCCGGGTTAAGGCAGGCCTCCGAGTAAACATCATCTAGGATGTCCAAGACAGGAGGTATAGCCAGAGGCCTGTGCTGGGGTAACAAAAGAAATTCCCTGAGCCTTTTCTTGGAATCTGAATAATTCTGGCCTTCCCAGTGGAAGTGTTCCCTTAAGGTATGCAAAGTTTCCCCAAATGAGTAATCCTCAAGGGGGGATACAGAAGGAATAGACTCCTCTGCATCAGAGTCTTTAAAAGGGGAGTAAGACTGTTCCTGATCATCAGAGTGTTCTGAAATAATGGAGCCCTGATCAGAGGAGGGGGAATCTTCCTCCACTCTGGGCCTTTTGTCTGGAGGTGGCTGAGAACCTCTGATTAGAGTAATTAAATCCTCAGCCATTTTAAGCATCTGTTTCTTAGGCATGGGGCCTGGAGATGGGCCCTGTGTAACTGGTCTCTTAGGGTGCATGGTTGCTTTAGACTTGGTGAAAGCCTTGATGGAGAAAGAAGAGGAAGGTCTGAAGACACCTTGAGTGGAGGTGGACCTGTCCACATTCTGTGTTTCAACGCCAAGAGTGGCTTCGGTATCTGTAGTCGGGGTGTGGGCCGAGGAGCCTGCGACCTCGGGTACAGGAGACACTGCCAAAGATGTGTCGTCGGTAATCAGGGGCTGCGTAGTCACCTCACTGAGAACCGGACCACGTGTAGTCGGCTTTGGCGTGGTGTCGGTAGAGGCCGCGGACCTCGAGTGTCGGTCCTTGTCTTTGCATTTTTTAGACAAAACCGGTGTCGGAGTATCCGACGACATGGTATAATTAAATGCTTTCCCAAAAAAATGCTGGGCGAACTCCGCCCGACGCTTAATAGTGCGTTTGTTGAATATAGCACAACAGTGACAGACCGAGACGTCGTGGTCTGGGCCTAAACAAGGTATACAGAGGGAATGGAAATCCTTATGCGGTATTTGCTTCCCACAAGAAATACAATTATTAACTTTGTCTGACATCGGTCTGAGGCAAGAAAAGTTTCAACGGGTACTTAGCTTTTAAGAAGACTTGGTTTCCAAATTTTCATAATCTCAGGAGCTGGCCGACCAGCACTTGCGAACTGCTTCAGCGGGCACCGCGGCAAGAAAGACTGAAGAAAATGGCGTCGGCTGGTTCTTTTATACCCCTGTCGCACTGACGTCAGGGAAGAAGCGACGACAACCGACGCCGGACCTAGACTTTGGAATTCGGCCGACCGAGGACCCGCCTGACAGCAGGAGAACCCATCTGTTATGACTGCAGCTGTATGCACGATGAACATCAGGGTATTGGCAAATCCATGTTTATCCTCTGTGGAAGGTTAAGCTTTGCTCATGAGCTTCCAAACTGACTGACCCAAAGTACAGCTCCCCACCCTGCCATGGTGTATTGTTTTTCTTGTTGTTGTTGTTGTTGTTGTTACAAAATGACTTTTTTCTGCAATGGGCTGATACGCTATCCAGGATTATTTCTCTGCCTTGCACCCAGTGAATTCTGGGGTGCACTATGGCTCTCTGTGATGCTAGAATGAACAACAAGGGTAGTCAGAGAATGAACTACACTTAACTTGCTGTAACACCTGATGAGATTGTATTTATTTCTTTACTTTTCCACTTATTTATTTTGTATTAAATGTTTATACTTGGTTGACATTTTGGTGATTTTTCTAGTTTTAGGTGAATTGCAGGACATTTGTTTGTGTATGTGTACTTTTTTCCAGTTTCAATTGTATTGTGTATATATATATATATATATATATATATATATATATATATATATATATATATATATATATATATATAAAGTCAGTTTCCTGTTTTTTAATTTAATATTATCATACCTCTCAACTTCTTTGATCAAGAATTCTATGCAAAACCAAAAATAAGAGGCCAAGGCCTGAAATCAGTGGCAATTCTGAATATTATTCTAATTCACTTAGAAAGTTAACATAATGACAGGCTTGCATCAACATGCATTTTCTGGAGAATAAATACGAAACTCCAAAGTCTGGCATTATTGACTGAAAGTAGTTTTCAGTAATTTACCAGAAAACCAAAAGTTTTTTGAGTGATAGGATCAAAAAACTGAATCCAAATCAGGGATGTTCTGTATAAATATGGACAACTGAAATGTATGAATATTGTGTATGATTTTGATGTTGCTGGTTTCTTCATTTTGCATTTGCTATAGGTTGTTGTTACTTTCTAATTTCAGGTGAACTGCAAGATAGCTGTTATTGTAATTATAAATGTATATAATATGTGTGAGCATGTGTGTGTGTGTGTGTGTGTGTGTGTGTGTGTGTGTGTGTGTGTGTGTGTGTGTGTGTGTGTGTGTGTGTGTGTGTTTATACATGCAAGCATGCATGAGTATTCATAAAAGGCAGATTCACTTTTACTGTACCTCCACGAGTGCAGGATTTTATTTTGTAATATTTTGTTTTCATTGGAGCTACATTTTGCTATCAGTGGTATGTGTACTCTACATTGATGGTAGAGCATCTATATATTTTATGTAACTTACATGTATGTTGTTGGAAAGTACAGTTGTGTACCCTTACCATAAATGTAGATGTTTGAGTGTATTCACTGTTGCAGTCATTACATTTGGGTAATCTGCTGGCAGGTTGACCTCAGTCGACCTGATTAACAAAGTCTTGGGTCCTGCGTCAGTTGCTGTCCCTTCTCCCATGATGTCAGGTCATCAGGGGTATAAAACATGCAGCCGACGTCATTACCTCAGTTTTGCGTGCCCCAGATGCCAGGTGCCCCCCCCCCCCCGAATGGGGAGCAAAATAAAATTTGAAACACAAAAATATACCTCCAACCAAAAGCAAATACACCAAAAAGGCTTTTAAGCATAGTAACAGAAAGAAGAGGTATAGTCAGAGAAAAAGCAGGGGACTGGAGGGAGGGTAACCAGGACTGCAACAGTGAATACACTCAAACATCTACATTTATGCTAAGTGTACACAACTGTACTATGTTCTTCGTGTTTCACTGTTGCAGTCATTACATTTGGGTAGATTCCCAAAGCTGTGGTTGAGAGGATGGATTTATACAGCATTAGGACCAGCTATAAGGCCCTGCAAGACAGCAGTGGCAAAGCCAGCTCTGGATTTAGAGAAAAATTGGTAAATGATAATGCTTGGTGAAAGTATGAACTGAACTCCAGATAGCAGCTTCTAGAATATCCCTGGTAGGAACACCTCTGAGAAAAGCTGCAGACGTAGATGCAGCCCTGGTGGAATGAGATCTGATCATCTGGGGGATAGGTTTTCCATGGTGCTTATAGCAGAAATGAATGCAATGGCTTATCCATTTAGAAATGGTTTGCTTTGAAATAGCCTTTCCCACTGCCCCTGCAGCAAATTCTACCAGCAGTTGTTCAGATTTTCTTCGAGTTTTAGTCCTGTCCAAGTAGAATCTAAGTTGTCTGTGCACATCTAATGAATGCAGAATCCATTCCCCTTTGTTTTGTGGATTGGGAAAGAAAGTTGGCAAATGAATGGACTAATTAAGAACCACACTGGATACCACCTTGGGCATGAAGGATGGATTGGTCCCGAGTGACACCCCTGTCCACATGAAAGATGATGAAAGGTTCCATTGCCATAAGGGTCTGTAACTCAGATATCCTTCTAGCTGAAGTGATTGCTAGAAGGAAGGCTGTTTTCCAATAAAGAAATTTTAAGTCTGCAGTAGCAGCTGGCTCGAAAGGAGGTAGAGTGCGTTTCTCCAATACAAAGTTATGGTCCCAGGCAGGGGTTGGAGCTCTCCTGGGTAGTCTCAAGTTTTTTGCCCCTCTGAGGTACTGCTTGAGCAGAGGATGAGACAAGAGGGGAGATTCTGTGTTATAATGAGCTGAAATGGGAGCTGAGGGTGCAGAATCTGGTTCTCCTGCTGAGACAGTAAGGAAGGTGTCTGAGGCAGGTGCCATGGTGGTATTTGTGACACACTGCCCAGGAGCGGGTACCAGTGTTGGTGTGGCCAGTCTGGAGCAATCAAAATCATTCTTGGTTTGTACTGTTTGACTTTTAACAGAACTTAGCAGAGTAGAGGCAGGGGGGAAAGGCGTAGACGTTTTTCCAGCTTAAGGACAGAGCATCCACTTTCCAGGCTTTTTTGTGGGGAATCCTTGGCAAAATTTGTACAACTGGTAGTTCCGGGGGGAGGCAAATAACTCTATGTCTGGGCTCCCCCATTTGCTTGTCAACATGTTGAAAATCTATGATTCCAGTCTCCACTTGTGTGGGTCCATGAGATTTCTGCTTAGTCCGTCTGCCAGTGTATTTAATTTTCCTGGCAGGAATTGAGCTTGTAGGTGCACTTGGTAGCTCAAGGCCATGTTCCACAGTGCCATGGCTAGTCTGCAGAGGGGGTAGGAATGTGTACCCCCTGCTTGTTTATGTACCACATAACCATAGTGTTGTTCGTCTTTACCATTAGTTGTCCTGGAAGAATGTAGTCTTTGAAGGCTGTCAGAGCATTCTGTACAGCTAACATTTCTTTTTGATTGATATGTAGGTGCATTTGATTTGGGTTCCATTTGCCCTGAATGCACGTCCCTGCCAGGTGAGCCCCCCATGCATAGTCTGATGCATCTGTAGTTAGGGTTTGGGCAGCAGGGGGTAGCGTGAATGGCAGTCCCTTGTTTTGGTGGCAGGCCTCTGCCCACCATACGTACTCCAGGCATAGGCAAGGTATGATAGGAATCATTGTTTCCAGGCTGTGATAATGTTAACTCCATAGACTTTTTAAGTACCACTGAAGTTTCCTCATATGCAGTCTTGCATATGGAATTAGAAGAATGCAGGAGGCCATGAACCCCAAGGCTTGCAGTATTTGTCTTACAGATAGCAAGGTTTTTGTGGCCACTTGTTTGAAGTAAGTTACCAAATGAATTTGCTTTTCTGGAATGAGGAAAGCCATCTGGGCAGTTGTATTCAAGCTTGCACCTAGGAATGTAATCTGTTGAGAGGGTACCAATTGTGATTTCTTTTCATTTATGGTGTACCCTAGACAAGTTAGAACCCCTTTTACAAACGCCAGACGATGTAGAAGTATGGCCTGGTTTTCTGCCTGAATTAGACAATCGTCCAGGTATGGATATATTTGAATATTTCTTTGCCTGCAAAATGCAGTTACTGGAGCCAGGCACTTTGTGAATACCCTGGGTGCAACAGACAAGCCAAAGGGCAGTGCAGAGAACTGATAATGCAAGTAGCCTGCTTTGAAGTGTAGGTATCTTCTGCAAGATTCCCTGACTGGGATATGCAGGTAAGCTTCTTTTAAATCTAGAGATGCCAACCAGGCATCTTTGCCTAGCATAGAAAGTAACTGGTGAAGAGTCAACATTTTGAATTTTGGAATGTCCAGAAATATGTTTAGAGTAGACAGGTCCAGAATTGGACGCCATGATTTGTTTTTTCTGGGTACCAGGAAAAGCCTGGAATAGAAACCTTGTCCCTTTTCCTCTTCTGGTACTTGTTGAATAGCCCCCATGTTTAAGAGGGAAAGTACTTGTTTCTGAGCCTATGCCCACTGATTTGGGGGCAGGTCTGGCCACCCGTTTGGTGTCAGCAACATGTGGAAATGAAATCTGTACCCCTGGGACACTATATTTAAAACCCATTTGTCCTTGGTTATGAGTTTCCATTTTTTTGCATGAAAAGCAATCTTTCCCCCCAAAGGGGCGGCTGAAAGGTAAGTGCTTGGTAATTTTGAAGGAAAGTCATTGAGACTGTTTACCATAGAGGGGTGTCTTGTTATTTCCAGATTTGGAAGTGGAGGCCCCCCATTGCTTAGGTCTGAGCGTCCCCTGGGACTGAAACCTGGTGCTTTTGGTGTGTCTAGATTTGGCTTGAGAAGAACTGGTAGGAGCTGGAAAGGACCAATTCTTGGTAGGCCAGTGCCTACTAAATCTTGGAGGTTGCACTTGTAAGAAATATTTTACAGTTTGCATAGATTTAGCTTTATCTTCCATCTTTTTAAGAACTTCCTCAGCCTTGTTGCTAAACAGGCGTTCCTGATTTAAAGGAGCATCCAAGAATTTAGCTTTAACATGATAAGGCAAAGATTGCTCCTTAAGCCAGGTATGCCTTCTAAGCACAGACCCAGTAACAGCAGCCCTGCAAGAGGCCTCTAAAGAACCAAAACCTCATTGCAAAGTATGTTTTCCATCTTGTTTAGCAGAATGCAATGTTTGTTTGTGTCTTTCGGCTTTTCCCGGTTAGGGGTCGCCACAGCGGAACTCCGGTCCACTAATAATTGGCAGTTGATTTTTACATATCAGCTTGCCAGGCCTGATACACAACCTTCAACGAAGGTACGCCCATTCACGCATGTCTCCATGCAGAAGATGCTCTAGCTGAGAATCGAACCGGACAGAATCTTATTGTGAGGCGACAACGCTACCGTAGCACCACCAAAATCCTGTAAATCTTTATTTTCCACACAGTCAGAAATCAACATCATTTTCTGTTTAGGCAGTCCAATAATATACTGTTGATATTTTAACATATGAAATTGGCAGTTTAAAGCCCTGATAGCCAAGGTTGCAGAAGTATAAACCTTTTTGCCCCATCTATCCAGCGCCCTGGAGTCTCTATCAGAAGGAGTAGGATTTTTAGTACTAGAAGCCTTAATGCCCTTAGGCCCTTGCGAAATGGTTTCAGGATCTGCAACAGGATTTTTGAAAAGGAACTTGTGGAACTCAGGAACCCTGTAGCATCTGTCAGGTTTACAAGGAGCTGGAGGCAGGGAATCAGGGGCCATACTGGATTCTGAAAACACATCATCAACAATGTCTAGTACAGGAGGTATAGCCAAAGGCCTATGCTGAGGTAAAAGAAGAAAATCCCTAAGCCTCTTTTTTGAATCAGAGAATTCTTGACTTTCCCAGTGGAAATGCTCCCTTAAGGTATGTAAAGTTTCACCAAATGAGAAATCCTCAGGGGGGGAAGCAGAGGGAATGGAATCCTCTGCATCAGAATCTTCATAAGTAGGTATGGACAAATCCAGGTCATTAGAAGAGTCAGAAGAAACAGAATCCTGATCAGAAGATTCATAGTCAAGCTCAGGCCTAGGCCTCTTAGAAGGGGGGGTTGATAACCCTGATTTAAGTAATTAGATCTTCAGCCATTTTGATAATTTGTTTTTTAGGCATAGGGGCCTGAACATGTGGCCTGGGCATCGTTTTTTTCGACATAGATCGAGATTTAGGCCTTAGTATTGAAGGTGGAGTTGGTTTAATATGCAAGTCTGTAGGCCTGAATACACCCCCAGAAGCCGGTGCATGCACAGCAGCTCCAGACCTATCCAAGGTAGAGACATCCGCAGGTTCCATAGATGAAGTATCTCGCGGCATACTGGACTCCGAATGGGTCTCAGTAGAGGCCTGCGAGTCAGAAGTAGTGGGCATCAGGGGCTGCGAAAGTGCCTCACTGAGTACTGGCGAACTGGTGACTGGCTTAGGAGAAGCGTCGTCAGCAGTTTTGGACCTCAATGGCCTGTCTCTGTCTTTATCTTTGCATTTTTTTGAAATTCCGGTAGTCAGACGGCTAACTGACATCATTTCTGGATAATTAAACCGAGAACCGAAATATTTAGAGGCAAAAAAGTACCGATGATGGATAGTGTGCTGATTAAATAAAGCACAAAACCGACAGCAAGGTACGTTGTGGTCAGAGCCTAGGCAAGGAATACAGTACAGATGAAAATCTTTATGCGGTATTTGCTTTCCACAAGTAATGCAATTATTAACTTTTACTGACATCGGTAAGGAGTAAGAAAAAGTTTCCCCAATGGGGTACTTTGCTTTAAGTTGAAGACTTCGGTTCTGAAACTCGAAAATGAAAATTTCAAGAGTGAGTCGGCCAATCGGCACTTGCGAACTGCTTCTGATTCGGGCACCACACGGCAAGAAAGGCTGAGGTAATGACGTCGGCTGCATGTTTCATACCCCTGACAACCTGATGTCATGGAAGAAGGGACAGCAACCAATGCAGGACCCAAGACTTTGTTAATTAGGCTGACTGAGGGCAACCTGCCAGCAGATTACCCAAATGTAATGACTGCAACAGTGAAACATGAAGTACATCTTCTGTGCATGCATGGTGTGTGTGTGTTACATTCATATATATGTATTCTATGTTCCAAAAATAAACAGGATGTAAGGATACATGTTAAAACACATGTTTACTGAATAACCCACAAACTAGACCACTTACCTTTGCACTTTCAATATAAAGCAAACAGTTTTTCCTAACAGTGTTCAGTCCACACATCCATTTCAGGCTATATGTTGTCTTTTTAACCAAAAAGAAAGTTGAAGGCTAAAGGAGTCTCCCAAGCCAAACTTTCAGCTCTAAAACCAATTATTCCCAGAGATAGTTTAGATTAATTTATCCAAACTTCACCTGTTCTTCCATTCCTTTCTGGCCTCTTCCATCCCATGTTTCAAGTGTTCCTTTGAATGAACGTCTGTATGAATAACTAACCTTCAGTTTAGCATCCCAGATTACTCCCTTTTATATCATATTAATTATCAGTTAAGGGCTTGTACTAATTGCTGTGAAAATATTCCCCCGCACTACACACACACACACACACACACACACACACACACACACACACACACACACACACACACACACACACACACACACACACACACACACACACACACACACACACACACACACACACACACACGTTCATAAGTGCTGCATGTTGATTTATGCTTGTAAAAGCATGATGGTCCATTTTCTGTTTTGTTTTATACATTTTGTACCATCATTAATGCACCTTCGGCAGTAACAGTGTCATTGTTTTTTAATAAGACTGGAATAGAGCTTCACTAAGGCAGATTGGATTTTAGGTTCACAGGTTCATTTTTTCACAAATTTATAGGTGAGGGTTTACCTCTAAGTGGTACTACAAATGGTGGATTTTCATTTTTACTTTGGCAGACTTGGAGGGATGTACTTTCCTACTGTATAATACTGTGTATCTGTACTTTACTATTTGCACCCGTGTTGTTTATTGTGTACATACTGAATCTTTTCTCCCTACACAATAGCAAAAACTGGACAATGTCCACTTTTCAATCGAGTGAGTAGAACTAAATAAAAAAGTCCAGCCTTTGTTAACTGGTCAAGGCCAAGTAGATACAAGAATTTAATTTCCAGGATGACATGAGAACTTTAGTTAAGTGACTTGTGTCTAAGCTAGACTCCATGAATCTTCTGAGAATCAAACCCATGTTGGCAGGATATAATTTGTTTTATACAGGTTTACATTATTCACTATGATATACCAGCAACAGGCTATCTGATTGTCTTGATCTATTTACTACAGGCAAGAGAACTCTTACAGGAGACAAATCTTTACAGAAAGCTTTTCCTACAAAGGCAAAAATACAACCTCAGGCATGAGTTTCTGGAGATTTACCTACAGTTTTAAAACATAGCTAACAAGTAGTCTATATAGAGTTAAGGACCCAAATATAACTTTTGGATTAATATAGTTCCAGCTTTCCACAGCCATTATTATAAATAACCTGGGAAGCAATGATATATTGGGATACATGGGCTACATTAAGTCTGGTATATTTGAAAGAGGTCTATATTACATAATCAAAACATACTTTAATCGAACAGCACTTACATTGAAAATGCCATTTATCAAATTCGCTCTTGTGGGGGGCCCCCCACAACCTCCACTAATTATATATAACAACTTCAAGCTCGCACTACAGTGAGGAAAAGGCAAATTTTCTGATCTTCACTGTACTGCGATCTCATTATAAACAGCTCGATGAATGGCATTTCAGTGTAAAGTGCCATTCGATTAAATCACGTTTTGATAATGTAATATAGACCCATTTGAAACTGCATTAGTTTATTTATTTTTATTTATTGACAATTGATTACAGGGAAAGTCCGAATGGGTAGCAACCTATTTTCAGTGAAGGCCCAGGGAGAAAAACTCCAAAGTATTATAAAACATTTTAAGAACAATAATTCAAATTAATTTAGTTGAACTCCTGTTAGTTGCTTATTGTGGCTTTACTGTTTTGAGATTACAGAACTTAACCAAACTTAAGCCCCAAGGCTGAACAATCCTGGAGTTATTATATAAAGACAGGTGAATGGAGGGGTGCAGGGCTTGTCCCCTTGCAAAATGCTTACACGTGTGCTAGTGGTAAAAACTGACCTTTCCTCTTGTCGCTATTATTTTTGTAATGTTTTGTGTTCCAGCATTGCTATTATAGATTAGTGGCCATGTTTTTACCATACATGATTCAAGAGTGCCCATTGGGTAGTTTTGGTCCCAGTCTGGAAATAGGTCTCTATAAGGTGATGCTACCACTCACAAATTTGATGGAAAGCTTCACAATGAAACCATACAACAGGAAACAACAGACAAAGACATAAACAGCTCTCTTAAGGACAGCAATGAAACATTTCTGTACAAAGAATTGGTCATGGGTTTAAAAATGAAATAGGCATGCAGAGATCTTAGCAGCTAAGAAGATCTGAAGGAAATGGACATCAGATTACAGTCTAAGAATTAACTTGGAAATTAGGGTGGAGCAAATGATCCTGATGAACTGACAGTTACTGTGCTTCTATATTAAGGCAACAATTTGGACCTTTATGCAGGAAAAAAGCTTGCTAGCACTTTAAAGACGCTACCCTTCTGTAAGTTATTCATGTCTTTTTTTTTCAAACATTTTTCCTTATTTTCTTTTTTCATCTTTATATTTCTATTGATACAACCGAATCAAAACATTTTAACAGCTATGTAGTTATACTACTGATATCGTTTGAGGATATTTGTTACATTACATGTCAAGAGAATTAAAATTTACAATAAAGCAGAGTGTATAGGTTCATAGGTTCATAGGACGATACTAGGCTATTGGCCTGGAAGCCCTTATAAGCTTATCCAAGAATTTCACCCATGTTCCCACAAAGTCAACACCTATTTTCCCTCTCCAGCAGGGACACAGGTGGGATCCCAGGGGTATATTTTCCAGGTTCCTCTTAAAGAGGGCTAGTGAGGTACTCTGCTTGACATGGAGAGGAAGTCTATTTCACAGATGGGGGAGTCGTTGGGACACAACTCTATCCCGCCAATGAGTTCTATTAATGTCACAGACCAGGTTGAGACCTTGCATGCGGGTTACATGAGTGGAGTTTGACTTACGGATATGCAGCAACTCCAGCAAGGCTGTGTCTGAGATAGCCTTATATGCCAGACACAGGTCTCTTCTGAGCAGTCTGTATGAGGCTGAGTAGAGGGACAGGGCTTTTAGCCTATTTGTATAGGACAGGTGTTTGAGACCTTGGATTTTCCTGGTCAGGAACCTCTGTGGTCTCTCCAACTTCTGCATGTATTTGGCAAGGTACATGCTGAAGGGGGCATTGTACTCGACAATGGGACTGATAAGGGAGGAGTACAGGGATGAAATACCCTTACTTATGAGGTGGGCCATGTAGAAAGCCATCCGTACAACAGAGGTAACATGATGGTCAAAAGTCAGGTTGCTATCAACCTGGGTGCCCAAGTCTCTCACGACTGACTACGTGCTTAGTACATTGTTATTGATGTGATAATTAATGGAGACACCTTTTTCACCAAAGGGGATAATGATGCAGTTCTTGGCATTCAGTTTGAGGCCATGCTCCTGGTACCAGTCATTAGTTTGGTTAAGGCCCTCTTGGAGGATGTTCACATCACTAGGGGAATTTATGACAGTGCCCAGCTTGTGGTCATCTGAAAACTTGGTCAGCCACAGATCACTGGCTTTGGCTTGCACCTCAGAAAAGTATATCCCAACCAGTAGAGGCCAAAGACTGATCCTTGGGGTAGGCTGCTTGTTATGGGTCTACTACTAGAGGTGGCTTCCCCTGTTTTGACTGAGTGGGCTCCATCAGTGAGGCAGTTAGCTACCCATCTGTTAACATCAGGGTTGATGCCTAGCTGGGAGAGTTTATCTATTAATGCCAGAGTGGGGGATAGTGTCAAAGGCTTTGGCTAGGTCAAGGTAAGTGATGTGCACTGTCTTGCCCTCATCCATGGCTTTGGTGACTGTTTCAAAGAAGGTGACCAAGTTTAACAGGCATGATCTCCTTCTGACAAAACCATATTGTGTGGGATCAAGTGTTTTGAGGTTGCCAATGTCCTTGTTTATAAGGTCCATATGATAATGCATTCTATGGCCTTGCAGATCAAACTAGTTAAGCTGATGGGCCTATACTTGCCTGGGTCAGTGGACACTCCACCTTTGTGCAGAGGGATGACAGTGGCTGTCCTCCATTCTGCTGGGACAAAGCCAGTGCACAGGCTTTGGTTGAATAGGGTGCCTAGTGGTGCTGAAAGCTCTTGCCTGAGTTCATGTTGGACACAGCCATGGATGTTGTTGGTTCCCATGGAGGCTGTATTTTTTGCCTTTGAGAGGGCATTAATAATCTTCTCCCTGGTAATGAGGGGAGGGGACAGGTGCTGGGGATGTCCTGGTTTACTGATGGGGGGACGGGGAGGTGATGTTTTTACTGAACTTGTGTGCAAGCAGGTTGGCTATATCTATGGCGTTTGTGTATGTTGTATTCTTGACCACCAACTCAGAGCAGATTTGGGAGTTACCTTTGAGATTGCAGACATATGTGAAGAAGGCTTTGTGATTGTCCTTAGTGAATGTGGCCAATTTGGACTCGAAGTTAGCCTTAGAGGATTTCACCAGTGACCTTCTTTGCTTGTTCAGACAAAGGAGAGATTACTTCTAACTTGGCACCTGCTCCTTCTTCATCCTAGACAGCATTTTTTTCCTTTTATTACAGAGTCTGTTTATTGCTGCTGTCCACCAGAAAGGTTTATTCTTACTTGAGGAAGATGATTTGGTCCGGTCAGGTACTGCTGAGTCCATGCAGCTATATAGGTATTCATATAGTTTTTTAGTGTAGGCTTGGACATTAGTGCTTGATTCAACTGAAGGGATGGTGGCTGTGAAGCTGCTTATACCTGCTCTAAGGAGGTTGTAGTCAGCTTTGGAAATGTTTTTTTTGTTCGAACCTGGTGGGGGCAGGGGAGATTGTGACTTTGAAAGTGATTCCTTTATGGTCAGATCGTACCAAGGAGGCTGACACTGTAGGGGTGCTACAGTAGCTACTCATGTTGGCTAGTACCAGGTCCAGGATACTTTCATCTCTTGTGGGGGTGCCGACCAGCTGATCCAATGCATTGGCATTGACAAAGTCAAGGAATCACTGGGCATTAATGTTTCAGCTAGAATAGATCTTCCACTCTATGGTTGGGTCGTTAAAGTCACCCAGGATAAGGGTAGTGGATTGAATCTTGATAGATTCAAGTAAGTCCAGATAGGTGGAATGGGCCTCCTGAGTCATGGTTGGGGCTCTATAACTAGCTATGATTTGAATAGGTGTTTTGTCAATAGTTAACTCTACCTGGACTGTCTCCTGTGCGTCATACTGTTTGACCAGCCTGGATGTGTGTATGTCTTTGATAAATATTGAAACTCCACTCCTTTGGCTTTGTAGCCCTCTGGGGTCTGAAAGTATACTAGGACAAGTAACCTGACTGGCTGGAGTGCTCTCCACAGCTTTGAACCAGGTTTCAGTGACTGCACAAATGTCAGCATCTTCTAGGGTGAGGAATGATTGCAATGAGTGCAGTTTCATTTTAAGACTCCTAGTATTTAGCAGCATGACCTTTAAATTTCGTTTAGAAAAATTTTTCAGATTGGTAATTTTGTCCTCATGACTTTGCCTAAAAAAGGCACTATGGGGGAGGCAAAAGCCTTTGCCAGAAGCCTGAAGACCAGGGGAGACAGATAAAGGCCATCTCTGTCAAAGCATTGTAGTTTGCCAATCATGTCCTCCAAGGTTGTTAGGTACTGTATCCCCTTGGAATGACACCAGAAACTATATATATATGTATAAAAAACTAAATAAGCTATATATATATATATATATATATACACATATATATAGAAACAAAAGACAAACAGTATAACATATATACACTGTGTACAATAAGTGTCATAATTTTATACTACAGTGTGATCAATACATTTCGTCCTGCCTTCTTACATCTTTCTAAACTGAAAACCTATGTTTACTATCGTAAGAAAATAAAATATCACTCAACTAAATTTTTTATTTACATTCTAAGTTATTTGTCCTACTTTTCTTATTTTAAAATGCAATCAAGGAGAATATTTCAATACTGTAGAAAATGTGAACGTCTATTATGATTATTTGTTATTAGCTAACATATATATTTGGTTGCCATTTGTCTAAACCCCCCCATGTCATCTGAGACCTATCTGACCAGTTCTGGGTAATATATAATTTTATTAATGAGAAGAGGGTAATCAATACATGTAGTTTTTGTTTTGGCAATTTCTGAGATGTGATATGTAAGACTGCAAATCCCATGATAATGTGGACTTTTCATAGCCCATCTTCTCTAGTAATTTTCTCAATGAACACCACTGTTTTTAAGTACATTTACAGTTCCAGAATATATAGATTAGATCTGCTTTCTGGGAGTAGCAATAGGGACATTTTTGGGGAGCCTTTTGCATTGAAGTTATTTATTATTACTGGGGTTATATAGGCATTATTCATGATCATTAGTTGGGTATATCTGAGTTTTTCAAAGGAGGTTAGTTTCTTTATTGTTTTAATAGCATGAATTTTTTGTTTATCAGTGATTGTGTTGTTTTGCTTTATCCAATAGTTTGAAAAAAGAATCGACAATTGATATTTAAGGGATACAATCATTTTGTTTGAGCTTGATATTATTTGTTTGAATAAGTTCTATAAGGTTCTACACGTATTGACTTTATTTTCATTTATTTCAGAGTTACAAATAATAGAAGTGCTTAGCTCTCTGATTTGTGTTAAAATTATAGTATATCATTTAGGGAGACTAAAGGCCTTCCTTCTATCTGTATTCATATAGGTCCTCTAAATTTTTCCCTTTAATAACAGGGAAACTATTTAAATTTGTCATCTTTTTATTTAACCTAAGGACTGGATTCAAGTGTTTTGGTTTAACATAATGAAAGACTTTGTTAGTTTTAAAGCTTCCATCAGTTTTTGTAGTCTTATTGTTTTGTATATTAACAAATCATGAATTTTGATATTTTTAGTAAGTCATTCATGTCTTACTCTTCACAGGTTCATAGGTGTATACTAGGCTAACAACCACTAAGGCCCTTATAAGCCTAGTCATGCAACACAAATGTGCCCGACAAATCTGATTTATATAGGTGGTGACTTACTGACTGCCTCTGTCCATCAGTGACATAGGAGCAAGACTAGGGTGAATTTCCAATTACCTATCCACTGGTCCAAGTTGTGCTTAAAAAGGAATAGGGAAGAACTTTGCTTCAAATGAATGGGGAGCCTGTTTCAGAGAATGGGAATTCTCTGAGAAACGTACATGTCTCTCTGACATGTCCTATTTATGTCGCAAACAAAATTTAACATGTCCTAGTTATGTCACTAGCAACATTTAGGTCTTTTATTCTAGTAGTTCTGATGCTGTTTGTTTTGCATCTGAGGAAAATGAACTTTCCATTTATTTGGTGGGTAACAATACCTCAGAAAAGTTAAGCCGATGCTCTGCTGCTGTTTAACAATTTTCTCTTTCTCCCCTGTCCTTGTCCCTTGGTTCTGTCTTAACAATTGCCACATCCTTCTGGTTTCAGGCATATTCACAGGTCGCAGGAGCCATGTTTACAATAGCCCTACTTACTTCTCAGCTTATACTTACGGATGTTGTTGGCACCAACGTTAGGCAGACTTCTTGTCTCCATATTTGTAGCCACAAAGTACTCAGTCAATGAAATGCTGAGTCATCCTCTTTTCTCATCTCCCCTAAGCAGTGAAGTAGGTATGTGGCAGAAATATATAAGCCCTTACTCTGAATGTTGGTCATTGCATTGAATCTCACTAGGGCTCCCTACTATTGACTGCTTACGGCATATGTGTGTGAGTTCTGGGATGTAGCTAGCTTCTACAGTCTTCCCTATGTCTGGTGGTCTCAAATCTTTTTTTTTTTGACAGTGTGCTGTGTAGATATTGTTTATTTAACATCTTTTTGATCATCATAATCTCAGTATAATCTCAAATGTAGTGCTTTCCAGAACTTCTAATATGTCTACCCAATATTGTGTGTTTTTATTTGCCTTGCCTTTTACAGATGGACAGTGTTGCCTTTGAAGGAAGTGTTGTAATAAGTGACTTTCTCATGATGTTCCATAATTGTTTGACTTGAAGCTGCTGCATGAATCAAGATCTGAAGGGTAATGTGATATGGTCATCGTCATCATAATCAACCCCCTTTTTCACATTTTTACATGGGATTGGGGTATGACAATAAGAGGTACAGCCAGCCATGCCAGGAGAAGTATGGCATTGGATGTGTTACATGTCAGCACAGCTAGCTGGAATTTTGTAAATAATTAAATGTCATTTGTATATCAAACTGATTTGTACAGATGCCTGTGCTGAAAATGTATTTGTGAGGTTTGCTTGTGTTACAAATGTATCAACAGTGTGCCCTGCTGGAAGGAAAAGAAATGTGCATGTATTATTGTAATTGAATTAAATGTATACATTGTCACAGCATATACTGGGAGAAAAGATGTTAATCCACCTGACTTTGAAAAAATCTTCTTTAAATTAAATTACTTTATGGGTTAAGCCATAAAGATGTCATCCCACATTTTTCAATGGAGCCAGAGATGCAATATCTGTGCCAGACAATAGTCGGTAGCTCCTGTAGGAAGAGTGAAATGGTTTTATGGTTTTATGACTTCCAGCAGCTGGACCACATCTGAGCAATGCTCTATCTGTGTGTATTGTAGCACATAGTTGCTAAACTCTGGTAGCTTCTAGTGATGGAGGATAGTGCGGGAAACAGAGTCAGATCACCAGATGTATGTGATGTCATTCTGTACAGAAATAATGCTTTAATATTAGAGGAGACTGAAGTCTCAGCATCATTCTCTATTCTACCTTGGATCTGACAATAAAGACCACTCACCAGTCTTGCCTTGCTCCATTCAGTAAGTAGGAAAAGTAATTATTTTAGTCAATTAGGAATAAATAGTGAGACAAGCTAAATACTGTACTTCTATAACTGTGTGAAACTTTCCATTGCTGTTATTTTTAATATTCCCTGTAACTGAAACTGGTGTTTACTGTAAATAGATATTTAATATTTTCAGGTTATTTTACTATTTATAATATATATTTAAATATATTTAAACATTTCATCGTGGCTGCTCCTTTTTAGAAAATATTTAAGTTTTGAGAGTAATTGCATATATTTGTTTGGTGATTACTCTGCCCGCTCCTGAAAGCCTGACTGTTTGGTCAACATTACAATTTGTATTAATATTAATTTCATTCAGTATAACTGGGTACCCTTATAAGAGCCTTAAAGTAGCTGGCAGGGGTTCTGGTGGCAGTGATAACTAACTTATAGTCTGGGCAGAAGGGGGCACAGCAGGTGAATCTGTGCCAACCTTTCCCAGGTGTGTGTTTTGTGTGTGTGTGTGTGTGTGTGTGTGTGTGTGTGTGTGTGTGTGTGTGTGTGTGTGTGTGTGTGTGTGTGTGTGTGTGTGTGTGTGTGTGTGTGTGTGTGTGTGTGTGCAAATCAAATCTCAAAGAACGTGTGTGTCAGCTGCTTGGAGCAGGGATACAATGCACTGGTTTCACAGAGAGGGTGTGGGAGGACATAACTTGGAATGCCAACTTAGGACTTAACTCTAAGCTGTGCCAGTGGGGAGTCTTATTGGGTATCTGGACAGATATACAGATGAACCAGCCCCAGACTGAGTGTGTTCCATGTGTGCTCTTAAGGGAAATTGTGCTTGATGCAGAGAGGTCTGCATCTGGAAATACTGAGTATATCCATTTGTATTCCAAATGAATTGCCCTTTCCAGTGTCAGTGGAGAGGATTCAGGCTCTTTGACTACTGACCCAAAGTGGGGACATCGCATGGGGTATCAAGTCAACATTAGTACATGTTAGAATTGTTTTGTGAAGAGCCTGATAATCTCACATCTTACTTAGTTATATTTGCATTGGTGGGTTATTTTCTGCCTTGATTTTCTAACATTACATTACATTTGTCTGTATTTTATTTTATTATTTAATTTTCTTTGTTGACCAGGGTAGAATACTAATTCCCAAACACCTTTTTTCAGGTTCAGCACAAGGTTACAAACTGAGACAGTAACCATATATAACAGTTTAACAATATGCACACAACATATAAACGATAAATACATTATAGATATGCATTTCAATTTATTTACCAACCTATAAATATGAGTAAGCAATTTTTTAACTTTTAATATATTCAGAATTCACAAGGTATGGAAAATTTGGACTTTAAAGGATAGTAGTTTAGAAAGTGGAAGGGTTGTGAAGAGGAGAGGAGGGCATACTGACTGAAGTCAGTTACCCATAATGAAGCAGAATTAAGGAAGGTGAAATGTAAATATGGTTTGTAATTAATTTCCAGGTATATCTCTCAACCTGCAGTCATTGAAAATAGGAACAAAGGCTCCACACATTTAAAGAATAAAATAGCTGAATTAGTTAAAGATGGTGATAAAGCTCTTGCTACCAGCAAGAGTATAAATAAGGTATGACATAAGCTATGCTCTAGAGAAGACGGAAGCAGCCTTGCTGCCTCACAGAGTTTAGGATGTGTTTAATTATATCTATTTAAAATAGCAATGAGGTGAGTTATGAACCACTGAAGGGAAAGAGAGATACCATCAGAATTCCACAGATGTACACTGTCGATAACAAACTGGTACCATTGTTGTCTTAGTTGTGGGGTTAGAGGGTAGAAGAAAGTGAGGTGATAAAGGTCACAATATGAGAATGGGATTGTATGCATTGATTCTGCAGGGTAGAGAAGACAAAAAAACACACTTGCTAAAGAAAAATTAAATACCTAACCTGTCTTATAACTGATAGGATCTTAACCTTAAAAAACTACCAAGGCTTAATGCTTTGTTGAGTCCAGGGAACTTAGTGGCATCCAATTTAATCTGCCAACATAGTTACCTGAACTCCAGGTAGTCTTCCCACAGACCACCATGTGGGTCTTGCTGAACTTTCTCTAAAACCAGAAACTTGAACTCGTGTTCAGGAAATTGTTGAATATGTTTGTAAAGGGCATTAATCCTATTTTTAATCCTGATGTCCCTGACATGCTCGTATATCCTTTCCTCCAGGGTTCTTTTAGTTTTCCCTATATAAAATCCTAAGCACTTGGTGCACAAAGCCACATAAACTACTCCCCTGGTAACACAACTGTGTTTCCCTTGAGGCCTAACATTGACGTGATTAACTTTAAACTCAGATTTGTTACATATCATACAGCACTGTGTGCAAAACCCACATCTTTTAGTACCTCTATCCTGTGTATTTGTTCCTTCGTTTACCTGTTCCATCAAATTTTTGAAGGTAATTCCCCTCCTAAAAATAATGTGTGGGGTGTATCCTATTTTGTCCAGAACGTCAGTCTGACTATGAAAAATGCTCCAGTTTTTTCTAAGTATGTTATAAATCTCTTTATAATCTTGTGAAAACCTAGTTACAAAGGATAACCCAAACCAACCACCAGGGTCATCCTTCTTTGTCTGTTTTTGAAAAGTAAAGTTCAGAACTACCTCTAAGCCCGTTCCCCCTTGAGCTTTGATCAAGGGTTGGAGGGTACCTCCCTTTCTTTTCCCAGAAACTTCTTTATACATAGACGTTATAAGGTTCGGGCTCCATGTTCTGAGACTCGCTCAAGCAGGTCCCAGCATTTCAAATGGTTACCCACTTAAACCTGACTATTGTTTCTAAATGAGAATGTGCAGAGACATGAACCAGTGCTTTTATACCCAACGGACATCCAGTAATCAACGTGTTTGTAGAAACTCATGAAAATTATATGTATCACTTGTATAATAATGATAGAGAGAATCATAATTATAATTTATCAATGACAGAAAGGAAGGTCTTAAATAAATTAATAAATAATGAGATTATTACAAAATATGCTGATAAAGAGAGTGCAATAGTTACTATGGATAAAGATAAGTATATGCAAGCAGTTTACTTGTTACTGAATGACACCAGTTCTTAAAAGTTAATTAACAGCCATTAAATAAATCAGAGCACTATGATAGCCAAAAGTGCTGTTTATGAAATAAATGTTGACATAAGATCGATGACAATATGGTAGCATATTTTTGTATGTTACCTCAAAACCTCTATACTCTACATTTTACAAAAGATACACAAATCACTAGTAGATCCACCAGTGAGACCTACTGCGTCAGCTAGGGGCTTGGTTACAGAAAACATTTCTGTATATGTAGACCACAAACTGAAGGGATTAATGAAAAACATCACTAATATTATTAGGGACAGTGATGATGTTTTTAAGATAACTGTCTAGTTGGTGGAAATAAAATTTACCTAACAATTTTGATTTAGCTACTCTATTTATAGACACTGTGGGTCAAATTCAGAAAGAACCACCATCAATAATAAGTCTTAACATGGGCTGCTGCAACTGCTGATAGCAGCACTTTCTGATTCAGAGAAAGTCCCAAAACGGCGATCCTGCATAGCCTGTAGGATGACTATGGTGGGCTGTCTCCTCATTCTGAGCTATATGCTATGCAAATGAGGTGTTCCAGGGGAACAGACTATCCTAATTAGCCATGTGCCCTCTCCAGAAATGCTTGCAGTAAGTAAGCTGGGCTGGCTGAGTTAATTAACTTAGCCAAAAGTTCACGTTCACCCATTACTTTAATGAATGAGATTGAATTAGAAGTACGTGTCAGAGAGTTTAGCAGACAAGTAGTGGTATTCGGTGTGTACATGTTTGTGACTGCATCTTTGAGTATATCCAGAAGGAGAAGTATTCTTAGGTGAGTATGTGTGTGTGTCTATGACTGTGTGACTGTCTGGGTGGCCACAGCAGTGGAGTAAGTTAAGGGATAGGTAGGGTAGGTATGTTTGTGTGTGTGTGTGTGTGTGTGTGTGTGTGTGTGTGTGTGTGTGTGTGTGTGTGTGTGTGTGTGTGTGTGTGTGTGTGTGTGTGTGTGTGTGTGCTTGATTACATGGGGGTGCTATATAAATTCCCCTTGACTGACATGCAAATCCTACAATACTCAGGGGATACTAGGCACAAGGGAAATGTATTTATTACTATAAAGTCACTTATAAAGTTAACAGGACAACAGTTTTCCAACATGAAAGACATACGGGCAGGGGGAAACACTAGACACTGGCAATACTCTTTAAAGTCAATCAAACAGTTAATAGACAACAGATTTGCAGGATGAAAGACATATGAGTGTGAGAAACCACACCAGGGATCTAATGCTTTATTTTAAGTCTCTTAGAAATTGAATAGAACAACAGGTTTTGCAGGATGAAAGATGTAAGATTTATGGGGGGGCACTAGACACCAGGGACCCTAACTCATATAAAACATAAATAACTGGAAAAAGCTTGGAACCCTGTACCTGTGGCACAGAAAGCATCAGCCTTCCTTGGTAGAGCTTTAGACATCTGCACTAACACTAGACACAAGGGATACTCTTTAAATATTGCTCAAAGTCAGTAAAAATAAAAAAAGAAAGAACAACAGGGGAAAAAGTTTCAAACCCATACCCTTAGCTCAAGAGGTTCCTCATTACCAGCAATTTAGATCTCTGCACTACATAAAATCTGTTGCAGTAGGAGTTATTTTCTATATAACAATAAGTATGAAACTCTTATGTCTGTTATTATTGACTGTAATAGTCCATAGGCTATGAGGGGCAGGGGGACAGGGCAGATACAAGGCAAAATCAGGGATGTTCTGTAAACTCAGGGATAGTTGACTGGGATATAGCTGTGTCTATGTTTGGGTAGGATTGCCATATACCTCATTGGCTGTATTCAATACTTCTGGACAAAGCTAGGAGAAATAATAGATGACACCAGGGAAATTTTGGAAATATTACTCAGTGCCACTTAAAAGGTTAATGAGGCAATAGCTGTGGCATCACAATGCACTTTCTGAACAATAATAAGAATGGAACTCTAAAGTCTGGTATTATTCATTATAATCACTCATAATGTATGAGGGCCAGGGGGAAACAAAAGGATGCATCAGGGACCTTCTGTAAACTAATGCACAAGTAAGAGGTATGTTGTGTGTGTGTGTGTGTGTGTGTGTGTGTGTGTGTGTGTGTGTGTGTGTGTGTGTGTGTGTGTGTGTGTGTGTGTGTGTGTGAAAATGACTGAGGGAAATGCCTATTTCA
Source organism: Protopterus annectens (assembly GCF_019279795.1). Taxonomy (NCBI): domain Eukaryota; kingdom Metazoa; phylum Chordata; order Ceratodontiformes; family Protopteridae; genus Protopterus; species Protopterus annectens. The sequence goes on from NC_056728.1 coordinate 1,836,094,370, forward strand.
ACAGTATGGAAAGGCCACCACAGTGATTACCACAGGAAAGTGCAGATAACACACAGGCACATTAGCCAATAATGAGGCCTTTCTTCATTGTATCTAACATGTCTCTGAATCATATTTTCCATGATCTCAGAAACTGTTCCTCTTGGCAGCATCTTTTACCACTTGCAGTGGGATTCTTTCTGAATCCCAGAATATATTTACAAAAATACCCACTGACTATGGTATTGCCTCTCTAAGGCTAAACATAGGTCATAGATAATGTTGATTCTTCTAATACAAAAATTAATATACTATATGAAATATTAATATATTATATGCAATGTCCCTTGTATTAATTTTACAAAAAGAGTTTGTATTTTATGAAAGGAATGTGTATTTACATCAAATGCTACTTTATCAATGTTTTGTAGATGATATCTTGCAGAACATTTTGAGTTGTTTTTAGACATTTTAACCACTACCACCACTTTTGTACACTTTAAGCCACAGATATTTGATAAGGCTATAGAGCTTCTAGATGTTCATTTATATCTTGATGAAAATAGGTAGTTAGAAGGATGTACAAATTAACAGTTACCTGCATCATATGAGCATGCTTCCTGGAAATATATTTAAGGATACATCCTACTGTGATATATTGACTAAGTATAGTACTCCTACCCTTTTCCAAAAAAGTCAAGGTCCACAGCTGATGCGCAACAACTATCAAGCAATAAAAGAGAAACTGTCACCAAAATGGTGCTATTCGTGCTAACATTTAACCCCAATATCATTGCCATCCTCTCATATTTGTAAAAATAGCCACCATCTTGTTCATAACTGGACACTTTAATGTAAACATCTAAAATAAGTCAGGGGTTCTTCCCATAATTACATGTATAGCAAGTGGTACAGCAATTACCCAAACCCAAATTCTGCAAGCTGCATGACAGACACTCATCCTAGACCAAACAGAGCCCAAGGCCCCTATAGTGTAGAGGAAGTAACAATTCCATGATAAGAACAAACATGTTTAGGACTCTGGAATAGCCTCTCCTGGTATTCATATAGTCAGAATATTGCTCTTTTGTCACCATACTCCAGCATTTTTGAAAGACTAGTACTGCCACGGTTTTGCTGGGATCACAGCACTAGGACTGTCATTACATTTGCCCAGGGCATCAAATTTATTTGCTCTTAGGAAAAGATGAAAATACAGATGCTTTACAATGAAGGTTGTTGTTGTTGTTGTCTTTCGGCTTTTTATTGGTTAGGGGTTGCCACAGCAGAACTCCGGTCTGATAATGATTGGCAGTAGATTTTCATGAACGCCGAGGTGCCAGCTCAATGTTCAACCAAGGCACACCCATTTATGCATGTCTTTTGAATGCCCACCCAACCACGGGGAGGACAAGCAGACTCCACATAGAAGGCACTCCCCACACTCTAGCTGGGAATCGAACAGGAGAACCTCTTGCTGTGAGGCAACAACGCTACCACTGCACCACCGTGGATATTGCTTTACAATGAAGGTAAAGTCAGGAATAAAATTAGGTATCAAGCCAGTGTGTCTCTGCATACACATCTGAGCTGCCATAAAGTCAAATGTCTGATAAATTTTGCTGAGCACTATTAGGATAACTATCATTTATAATATGAACATATGATTAGTATTTACCAGAAGCACACGTGTCACATCATTGCAAACCATTAATGTAAACAGCCTTTTTGAATGGTGACACTCCAAACTCTATTTTCTCTTATCCTTCCACAAGGATACATGGCATCTCTAGATATAAAAGATGCATACCTTCACATCCCCATTTACTCCATGTTCAGTAAATTCTTAACATTTTTCTGAAAAACTGGCAAATCTATTCCACTCATCATTAATAATATAAATAAAACGCTACAATTCAGCTTTGACTGTTACTTTCAACGGCAAAACCAACATAGTTAAAAATATTATTAATGATGAGTGGAATAGGTTTGCCAGTTTTTCAGATTTGAATCTGAACTTTGAAGAACCCTTAAAAGTAGTATTAAAAAAAGGACGTAACATAAAGAACATACTTGAGGGTGGAAAACAGGTCACACATCTCTCAAACAAGTTGGGTACACATAAATGTGGAAGCTGTTATTATTGTGTCAACATCAATGAAGGTGAGAAAATATATCTGAAAAGTAGAGGCAAAATTATCACCACTAAAGGATTTGCAAATTGCAATACTTGTGGTTTGGTATACATGGCGACCTGTGAGGCATGTGATTCCTTTTATATAGGAAAACCAAGAGAAGGCTGAGACAAAGGGTGTATGAGCACCTATATGATGTAAGGAAGGAAAACACTAGCAATGCTTTGTTTAAACATACTTTAACATGTAAATCTGCAAAATTCCTATTCTTCGTCATAGAGGTATTACCCCCTGATCCCAGGGGTGGTCTTTGGGAGGCCTCTTTAGAATACAGAGAGTTATTTTGGCAATTAATGCTTAAGGCTAGCAGTCACCCAGGTTTAAATTAAATGATCTCTCTAAAACCTGTATTAAAGTTGAGATCAGCCAAGTTATAATCACTCACCCATATATCAGTTGTACTTATATATATATATATATATATATATATATATATATATATATGTGTGTGTGTATATTTTTATATATATATTTTTTATACATATTTTAATATTTTTCATACATACATTTTTATAAGTTTTTCAAACATTTTGTACACAGGTACATTTTTTTATGTATTAATTAAAATGGTTTTTAGAGCATACAATATTTATATATATTTTTACTATGTATTCCTGTCTGTAAAGTTTTTGTTTCACCACTAGATGGTGATATTGTTTCTTTGATTTTGTTAAGAAATCTGCAATTTCAACAACAAGGATGTTAATTGAATGTATTAACATTTTAATTAGTTAGTAGACACCATTGGTAGATTCAAATAACATCTGACTTAGAAATTTAGCACACTGAGCACTGTTTAGCTTTTCTGATGAAGTGCATGTCAACGAAAACGCGCCGAGAACTGTAGCAGCATTATTGTTTTTGTTTCTGTTCTGTAAGGTTTGTTCGTGGAGTGAAAATAAACATCTCTTGCTGATCTGCTGTGCCTGTCTTTTGAATATACATCCACTGCCCCACTTCTCCTGGCATGGCTGGCAGTACCTCCTATTGTCACAAGCTGTTTAAATAGTGGCCTTGACTTCAGCCAGAAGGGTGTTGGAGCTGCAGTCCCTTATGGCAGTACCCCCTTTCTTGGTCTTTCATAAGGACAGAGTATCCTTGATAACAAATCCTTCTTTTATGCCAAAAGTGGTTAATGAGTTATCCCTTAACCAGGCCATTCAATGACCTACCTTCTTCCCTTCTCCCCAAAACCACAATGAGAAGGTACTGCACTCCTTACATGTACACAGACAACTTAGATTTTACCTGGACAAGACTAAAGCTATCAGAAAATTTGATCAGCTATTTGTGAACTTTCATCCCAGGGCTCTGGATATACTCGTTTCCAAGCAGACTATTTCTTCCTGGATTTCTAAGACTATTTCTCTTTGTTACACATTCCATGGAAAGAGTCTCTCTTCACCTGTGAAGGCCCATTCTACCAGGGCTGTTTCTTCCTCTAAGGCATTCTTCAAGTGCTTAGATAACAGCACCATCCTTGAAGCAGCCACCTGGTCTTCTATGCATACCTTTACCAAACATTATAAACTGGATGGCATCTCTAGATCCAGATCCGGATTTGCTAAAGCCATTTTACATGGCTTCAATGAGAGCTCCTCTGCTCCTCCCTCCTCCTTTCCTTCTTAAGCTTTGGCATTCTCCCTCAGGTTAAGAATACTGCAGCAAGTGAATAGAAGGACATAGAGTAGTTGTGTAAAATCTTAACCATAACCACAGATGTCCCTTTCTTTACTGCTGCAGTACTCTATTCCACCCTCCTTCACCCCCTGGTCTATTGTTTTGCTTGGATGTACTGACCGTTTACATCCTTAGTCTAGCATTCCTCCTGAGGCATTCAGTTCTGAGGATGCTATGTGCGTACATCGCTTTTATGGCCCACATCTGACTGCAGCCTACGTGCGATGTCCCACGTACCCTACAGTAGTATAAGATTTTTGTTACTGGCTGAAGTCGGGTCACCTTCTGGTGGGAGATCCATCAGGTTAAGAATACTGCAGCGTTGAAGAAAAAGACATCTATGGTTATGGTAAGATTTTACACAACTATTCTTCATTCATGCAGCAGATGAACAAGTTGCCAAAATGAATGATTTCATCTAACTGTTTTCCTGACAAGTTTTTCTTATCCGCTATCTCTTAACTGTTCCTTAGAAGGAACCTTTGTGAATGGACTACTATATTATATGGTTGAAGTGATGCTTGATACCTAGAACTGCAGTTTAGCAACTTTCTGTAGTGCACAGACAACTTAAAGATCAGCATAGACACAGCCTGACCATGTATGTGGTCCACAGGAAAAAAAGAAAGAGATGACCGGATATTTCCTTGTAGTTATGTACCTTCATCTGTGCTACAGAATATTACCTTTCAACCTCAAAGCACAAGAAATAAGGACAAAGCCAAAAATAATGGGGAGGACTAAGATCCAAACTCAGGCTAGATTTGAAATAGTGCTCTTTTAAAGTTTCTAGAATAACACATTTTGCATTAGCAATTTAGCATGCATTTTCTGAAGTATAAAACTCAAATTTATGTCATCATTTAGTGATTTCAATCTTCAAAGATTTGTAAAAAAAAAAACATACTTTACGAGGAACAGACCAAAAATCTGAGGCAAAAATTTGGAAATTATGAGAAAATATGGACAGTTGAAAGGTAAAATTTATATGAAATTGATGGACCTACTACACATCTGCAAAACAAATAGCATCAGAAATACCAAATCCAAAGATCAAAACCTCATCTGTAACATAAACAATTTATGTTGGAGGGATAGGTACGTGTCTCAGAGATTACCCCTTCTATGGAACAGGCTTCTTATCCATGTAAAGTAGACTTCCTCCCTGCACTTGTTCAAGCATAACTTGGACCATTGGATGGGAACCGAAAATTTACCCCTGGTCTGGCACCTATGTCTCTATTAGAAATAAGGCATTTGTAAATGCATGACCAGTCATACTCAAGTTATATGCCCAAGCTATATATACTCCCATAAAAACCTATGATATCAAATCCTGCCCGATACAATAGGGATGCATGGCTAGACTTAAAATGGCCATTTAGGGTCATTAGCCTAGTAATCACCTATAAACCTAGTATATATATATCCTAAACACAGTCAGGCCTGCACCTTCAGCTCAAGAAAAGCTAAATATTTGTATTTGTGCTTACCAAAGTCACTGCACATACTGTGGTGACCACTGGTTAAACATTAACCATATCCATATTGCATTGTACATGCTTGGTACTTATAGCATTAGCATGGGTCAAGATGACTGAAAACAGGCTTTTAATTTGGCTTCTTTACTTCCCCAGTTCACAAACAAATACATTAATGAATGTGTTTACTTATGTATCAAATGGCAAGGGAAACAAATCCTGAATTAATGTGATCATAGCTGCTTTACCTGTAGTTCTGTGTTTCTCAATACTTGAGCTGCACAGAAAGACATCAGTGTCTTTATTGAACAAGTACCACACTGTTCTGTGTCTGAATGAAACGGAAGTCTATAGAGTCATATGTTGCTGTTTTCCTTTATTCTACAAGCCTGCAAGGACAGAAATAATCTTGATTTTGTTCACAGATGCAAATCCTTGTTTTCGTTTTGTAGTAGAACTTGTGTGGCATTTTGTTTTGAAATACTGACAGTGAAGTATAAACCCAGATTGTCATTAAATGAGTAACTATCGAAACGGCCTGACCCTCCCTAGGGACAGGTCATGCATTGCAGCAGAAGGCTGGTACTGGGACACATTCACTACTTACAGAAAAAGCTTGTTTTAAAATTGCATTACATCCTCATTGTTTTTTGTTTATTTACTCAACAGTCCCTCAGCAGCAGAGATGTACTGTACTTCAGTAATGTTTCCTGCTGAGACTTGGCATGGAAACAAGTCCAAAATGCAGCCAACAAGATAACTAAATGATATCATTCAACTTCAGCTGCTGCACTTCCATGTTTAATGCGTTCTTCTCATACCGCAGTTAGAAATGGCCTCTAAATGTAAATTCATGTCCTATTTCTGCATCTACCAATTGAAATTTAGGCATGCAATGAAGTTTGATACGATTGTACATGCACGCTTGCACTTTTACTTTGGCAGCTCAGAATAATTTGTTTCTACAGATCTATGGTTGGTGCAAAGGCTGTACAAACATTTTAAATGTGCTGGCATTACACCTGAACAATAAAACTAACTGCATACTCAAGTATCTAATTTAGCTGCAACTGATAAAGTATTCTAGAGGTATGAGCTTAAAGATTAAGCAAGAAAGTACTGTTGAATAAGAGCTTCACATAATTGTAATTTTCAGATATGTTCACTTTTGCACTAATGACTCTTTGGATTTCAGCAGCTGAAGGCCTGTTGACCACACTAACTTCTACTGTTCAGCACTTCCGTCTGGTCCAGGAGAGTTTTCTGGTATTTATCCATCTAGAACTATCAACTAAGAGCCTCACAGCAAGGGTAGCTACAGTGCATACCTTCTTCCCAAACCTGCCCAGTGTCCTACCCTCTTTTTCAGTGGTTAAGTGGCTCTTAGAGGCACTACCTTTAGATCACTTTAGACCCAGAGACACCACCTCATGATCCACCACAGAGTTCTTAAAAAATATGTTTCTGGAAGTCCAGATCCCTATATAAATGGTCTAGTGCTCTAGGAGCAGATGGTTTGGAGTCAGGCTGTAAGGAAGAGTCCAGAATGACATTACCTGATACCTCTAAAACTGGATGAATGACCAGAGGTTTGTGTTCAAGAAGCCTAAGAAATTCTATAAACCTCTTCTTAGATATGTGTGTGTGTGTGTGTGTGTGGGGGGGGGGGGGTAATATTATGCCTTCCAAATGAAGCACCTTTTCAACTTAAGGAATGTCTCCCTAAAGGGGAAATCCTCAGGTAGTGAAGCTGAGACAAGATTTCTGAATCAGCTTATGAACCAGAAGAAATTTGGTCTACATGTGCCAAATCATCTTCATCTGAGTTATATGAATCTCTGGATTCCTGTTTGGGGGGGTCCCTCTTTCTTTTCCCAGAAGAAGATTATGTAACAGGGGCCTGTCTTGTCTAAGTTGTCTGGATCTCATAATATCCACAAGATCCTTAGCTATCCTGACAATGTCCTGTGTGTATACTTTAAGGTACTGACACCAGAAGGCCCAGGCTGAGGCTAGCTGGATACAGCCCTCTCTGGTTTGGCCTTGGATCTGGCTTTGGTGTCTTGTACTCAGCCCAGGCCACAGGCGGGCAGCTACAGACTGCATCCAACCAGCTGAAGCTCACACAGTCAAATGGGGAATTCTGCCCTTTTCATAAGTAGTCTTAGTTCGGATGTCAGAAGCCAGGACCTGCACTACAATCCTAGACCCAATCAATGGCCAAAGCCCTTTAACCTATACAGACAACGATGAGACTCATGGCAAATCAGACTCTAAAGGAATCTCACTCACATGCTCTATCAGTGTAGGGGACTGCAAAAGTGCCTCTTCTCCTGCAACAGTTAAGAACCTGTGTGGAGTGGCAGACACCGATTAGCTGTCATTTGTGACCCTAACATTCTTCAGACAGTTTTCCTTATTGCAGTGGGGAAGCTAAGAAAGAGCTTAACCAGCAGAAGCCATAATGTATGTAGGCCCCTCGATGCTTTTGCTCCTTTTCTAAATATGTTTCTAGGGTCTCAGCACTATCCTTAATAGTCCTAGAATTAAAATAAGCACACTTGGAACTGTTGGGCAAGCCAAGCTCTGGGCCCAGGCAAACAAAAGTCACACAGCATGGAAATCCTGGTGAGAGAGTTGTTTTCTACACTCCAAGCAAATATTGGTCTTCACAACTGACATCTAACCATACAGTATATAGAAAAAGGAAAAACAGTTCCCCAACTGGGGTACTTAGATTGATAACAGTTTAAACTCTGACTTTGGAGTGACTAATGACACAACAGATCTGTATCAGACTCCAACAACAAGAAAGAACTGAGGAAAATGACACCAGATGCCAACCCTTATAGCCTGATATCCTAATGCTTGAAGTGAGACTGTCCACCTGTCCATTAGGAGTACAAAATCTCTGGTATTTGGAGCCATGGTAGTCCCTTACCACCTGCCCTTCAAGATGAGTCGGCAAGCCCTCCCATTTCCTAAATAGGCGGTTGAAGGACAAACAAATAACAGAGACCATACAGAAGACGACAAGCAGAGCAAAGTGCTTCCATGGTAGGAAATCCAAACTGTTGTTGCAACAGTGAAACATGATGAATATCTTGATTAACCTTGACTGGTTTAGAACTGGTCTCCATGGTCTGTCTTTTCTTGGAACTAGGACTAGTCCTGATTACAGACCTATGCCTTCTTTCCCCTTTAGTACTGTTCGTATGGCTCCCTGCACAAGCAATTCTTGCAGAAGAGGCTGAACCAAGTGTCCTGAAAATGTATTTATTTATATATTTATTACAAATTTCAGTTTGTATCCCTATTTCAATTTTTTTAGTACCATTTTGTCTTGCATGATGGTCTCCCACAAAGAAACAAAGCCCAACCGGCACCCTACCTTTAGTTAGTACACCTTGGTAAGTTGGGTCTAGTTTGAGGTTATGACCTGGGAAAGAATTTTTGGAGATGGTATTGGGAAATGCATGGAATAGTCATAGCCATTCCCTCTTTGGGTCTTGGTTCTAAGAGCACCCTGGTTTCTCTTCTGGTTACCTTGCAATTTTTTAATTATAGTGACCTTTCTTATCTTTTTGTTGTTTGTCTTTTTCCCATCTTTGGCAGAAAGGATGACAGCTTTTGATAAGGCACATTCTACTGTAACTTAGTGCAGAAAAGAGAAAAAAATGCTTAACAGACTGAATAGTCTTCCCTTTTGTCCTATTTCTTGAACACCTTTTCTGCTGAGAATCCAAACAGACGTTCCTTGTCCAATAAGGCATTAAGATGCTCTGCTTTCACATGGTGAGACAAAGTCTTTCCTTAGCCAAGTATATTTTCCTAACACTGTCCCTGAAGCTACTACTTATCCAAAGCATCCACAGCACCATAGCCACAGTTTTGGAGTGTTTGCAACCTGGAACCTGAGGTTGCACAGTTCAAGCACTTTGTCTTCCAGACCCTTCCTTCGTTTCTCCACTGCCATGTCAATGAGTTCCCCTTGAAGTTCGGGATGTGAGTCTGGTACATTAAGGCCCTGAAGTCCAGGGCAGCAGAGGTGTATGTCTTCTCTGTTCTATCAGGAACCTTATTCTCACTGTTATGGAACCACAATAGTTCCTTTGCTGGCATTCATGGATGCCAAAGTGTTTTCAGCTTTCTTCTCAGGTACATTAACTCTAAACATTATATTGCTACACAAACACAGGCTCAGCAATACACTTGAATATCTCCCAAATACATTTTATGTGTGGGTATTATTTCTGTTTTTGATTTTTAAAGTATTATTTCTGTTTAAGGGTATTAATTCTGTTACATACCATTACTTACTCATTTCCCATCCTTAATACAGTGACTTACAGGAATCTTTATTCTAAAGCTAATGTAGTTGTACTGATTTATGTAATCTGTAATGTCCAGTGATTCTTTGTAATACATTATTCTTGTGTGTTTGTTTATTTTATGTATGTATTTGGCCTGGCTCCTGGCTGTTAAGGGTTTTTGATCCAGCCCACTTAGCCAGTTAGCAAACGTTAAACAAATAATTAAAAGACACATTGCAAAATAGGGTTCTTGCATAAGCATTCAAAGGAATCCCCACCCCCCATAACAATGATCAGGATTCCTAGTAGGAGGAGGTTAGCATTCTGACTCCAAAGATACATTAGGAAATGCATCTACCAAGGCTTCAGTTACTGAAAAAATGACCAAGGTCTTAGGATGTGGTACTTCCAATAGTTTCCTGTACCTAACCTGGGATAGGGTGTATTCTTTGTCCTCCTGTTTCAAGTGGTCCATCATCTTTTGAAGGATAAGTCCAAATGAAATATCCATTGGGAAGGATGCTGAAGGTAACAGTGTCCTCAGTATCGGACTCGTAAACATTAGAGGAGAACATCTGAGCCATATGTCCTACTTCATCTGTCACTGAATCAGTGGAGTCTGAATCATCAGAAGGGGAAACAGTTCTTCTCCTTTGGGAGAGGGGAGTCCCTGGTATCACTCTTTTTCAAGTGATGCCTGCATTCTCTTTAAGCACTTCAAGAAAAACACAAAATATTAAGCCAGCTTTGCTAGGTCATGGGAAGGAACTTGGTATGCAATTTGAGAAGAGAGCCCATCAAGCAGCTGCTGGGGCAAGATGACAAATGTCTGCTTATGCTTAGGTGACTTGGCCCTGGGCTTAGGAACTGACATTGCCTTGGAGGCTCTGGGACATAGTGGGGGAGGGGTGGGCTCACCCAAGACCTTAACCTGAAAACCAACACCTCCTCTTGAACAAGAATTGAGTGCATGCTGCTCTGTCCCTCACTTGTAACAGTACAAACAATAGAACCCAATACCCAAAGAGAGGAATCTGTGCTATTTAACAATCAAAGGGAATCTGCTCAAGAGGATGTGTCATCAATCAAGGGCATGGTGACCTCTGAAGAGTCCATGCCAAAAGCCACAGTAGGAAGAGTTGCTGGAGTTCTGGACAGTTTGTTAAGCTAGGTGCCCTTGACTCTAGAGCCACCCCTTCAATGGGATGTCATTGGTCTCCTGCTACTCCATTTTTTGGGTGCTTCTCTAAAATGTTTCTTCTTACTGGAAGAGATGTTACAGAAGGATTTGGCTGATGCAATAGTGGTCTCAGGAGAGATACATAACATATTCTCACTGAGGTATTCCAAGAGAGACTGAGATCTGCACTTGATTTTCGGTACTTACGTATTATCGCAACCACACTTTCTTGGTGGCATGTTATTATCGCTACTGCACATCGCTACCGCACTCTGTAAGTAACCTGTTATTTACATTTTTGCAATCACTAATTTTCGGCAGCATGTCATTAGGTAACAGTAATAAATACTGTTCTGTAAGTCATATTCTCGCTACTACGCTGTTTATTTAACTGTGATTGGAGTGGTTGTACTTTTGCATTAGGATTTCATCGTTGTAAGTTATTTTGACTTGGACTGGATATCTGTATTATGCTTTAAAATTTATTTAAATTTAAGAAAGTAATTCAACTTTATTGCTAATGCATTGCACTGTAACACCTAAAATTCAAACCATTTTTCGAAAGCAAATGTAATTTCCCATGTTTCTATACAACTTCACAGAGCATTTTAAAAACATCTTTAACTGGTTGGGAGGATGGTCTAATGGTTAAGGTGTTTACCTTACAAGCACAAAGTGCAGGGTTTGAGTCTCACAAGGGATAATTGGCTAGGCTTACAATGGCTCGCAAGGCAGTTAGCCTAGTATGAACCCATGTTCCATGTTACATGTACAGTCTTGAAAAGGAGGACAAGAAAGCAGTTCAAACCAAAAATGTGAAAGACTATGGATCAAATCTTTTCATATATATTATACAAGGGTTTTTAATTAATTCACTGATCTGATTAAGTAAAGACAAAACCAGTATATGCTGTGTGGAATTTAAATTTGATAAGGGATTATTCAGTGTGGGGAAAAAAAGAAAGATTCAGTATTGTAATGTGCATGGTTGCGGTTATACGTTGTTTGGAAAATCAGTTCAACACTAAACTGATTTTTATTATGCTAACAAGGACTTTCTTAAGTAAATATTGCATGGTTAAACTGCAAACATAGTGGAGCAGGGAAGAAACTGGCGAGAAAGTGTACTTGCGACTTCCGCAAAAGCGTGGTTGCGATAATACGTAAGTACCTGATTTTCTTTTGTTTAACCTTACATAGAAGGGAAATTAGGCTACACTGTCATCAAGGCCCTAAGCAAAAAGCACATTTAATATGAAAATGTTAATGGAGAACCTTTTTCCCACTGTCAGTACAATTATTAATCCTTTCAGAATCCAATTCTGACCTCTAGCAAATCCTGATGCCAGAAACACTAAATTAGGTATATAAGAAAAGTACAGCAATTAAATAGAATAAGATATTTTTACGAATTGCATACTATCTGTGAAATTTGGAGGCCGAGCCAGCTTTGGACTGTCACTTTGGAACTGTACATCAAATCTGGACATTGTCTATGACAAGAAAGAATTAAATATGGTGTGGGTTGACATCCTTGTTATACCACTCATATCCTGACACCCATGGTGAGGGTATCTGCCCGACCTGAAGAGGGAAGGGCGCTATGATCTGACAGTCATGCCAGTTATTAGGCCATCAGAGTCTGAAGTCCCAGATGTCACTCCAGCAGCAATGAAACATATGATGAACACACAATGATTCTTTTGAGAATGCAATTAAGTTTGTCAGATTTTCAACCCAGTGCTACAAATTTAGAAATCATTCAGGCTCATTTAAAAAAAAAAAAATTCTCTCACCTCCATTCAAAAGGGTAGAATCTGCTGGTGGGAACACTGTGTTAGTTTCCTTCCTACTGTCTTGCAGATACTTCTGGTCAGAGAGATTCTGGTACTCTTGATTTAAAGGGCTGGCCTCTTTTCTGTTTAGTGTAGACATCTCTGTTTGCTTCATTGTGGTGGATTTATCCTGTTCAATTTTTGTTGCAACCTCCTTAGCGGGAGCAGTAGCTCTCGCAGGTGTAGCGAGTGTGATGTAAATCGAGGAAACCATCTTCTTCTGAGGCGTTTCTGACATTTTGCTTACACTAATAATCTGCAAGCCAAACAAAAATAATGAATTAATTGATTAAGGCAGAATTCAGAAACACTATTTGTAAACCCCTGGAACAGCTGCCAAGGTAGCACCCAGCAACACATCCAAACCTAGTCAAGTAAGCTGCTTATTGTAAGAAGCACAAAAGCCTAGTTACAAAATGGTTTAAATATGGTTATGTCTCTGACAGGTTTTACACAAGTCTATTGCTATGCAAAGTGTACCTTTACTTAAGCAGCTACAAAGCACAGCTACAGTGCTTAACTTCAGTTTTCAGAAATAAGCCTGTAAAGAATGTATATTAAAATCAGAATTTTTTGATATGCATACCAAACTTTGTCTCCTTTTGTATGCAGCTTCTCTTCTGATTCCACAGCTACTTCTTACTTGGGTTTATTTCTCCTTTACCAAGCAGTACTATGCATCAGGACCACCCGGGCAACTCATTTTCACAAGTGGCAGGACCAGGAAAGGGGGGTTGAGCTTCGCCTTGTGCAATGAAAACATTCAATCAGTACAGAGAGCAGAAGGGTTGGATTTCATGAGACCTGCAATGATAATTTTCTGCATTTCATGTTTGAATTTCTCCAGATGACAGAGTGCATATGGCACCCCACTCATCTGTTTCCAATTAATGCTGAGCTAATACTGCGCCATGTGGAATGCAAGCTGGATTGTTATCTTCACTACATTCTATCGACTTCCATTAGACATGGTCCCCTGGCAAAGGAAGAATCAAATGCTATACGCATGGCAGTTAGTCCCCAAGGCTGCACTCAGTATTCTAAAAGGAAAATGTGGCTTGTGAAAAATGTAATCAGTCTGGAATCCTGAGCTCCTGTCTGTTCGGTATGTGTAACCATCAGATAAAGAACAGTATTTCTGTTATAGAGATTTTAACTTTCGTCAGGCACTCCAGTGTATGTGCACTGACTCCTGGGTTCACTTCAGGTATTATTATACTCATCACCTTTATATGCAGGTACCGCAGTACATTCCGCAGTTCAGTCAAGTTATATTTTATGCCAAATTCTTTAATTTGAACAGTGTTGTTTCTTTTATGTGCGTTTTCTCATTTTTTTATAGTGCAAGAATTTTAGTATATTTTTACAAAATATATAGCACTCAGTACTTAACATAGAGCAAATTACTTATCTTGAACATTTTATTTCGTTTTTACCTCATTTGTAAGTCATTTTATCAATAATTACTTTGTAGTATGCACAGTCCTTATGACACTCAGAAAATTAGTACATTATTTTTTATTACTGTTTGACTGTGGTATTAATAATGCTGTTATTAGCAGTTCTAAATGGTAAAACCAGGATCTATATCAGAACATCGAATGATTAAAATTGTGAATGCTGTAAACAGCGTAAATGCCAGACCGGGAACTCTTTATTGTGGGGGTCTGCGCCCCCCCCCCGCCAACACACCACGCTAAATATATATTCCAACTCCGAGATCGCACTTCAGTGAGGAAAGGGCAAATATTCTGATCTTCACTGTACTGCAATCTCAAAAAAAGCATTTCAAGGCCCAGCATTTTTGCTCTTTAAAGCATTCGCGATTTTAATCATTCCATGCTCTGATATAGACCCGTAAAACCATACTGTAACAAACCTGAATTAAAATAACCAAGCACCTCAAATCAACAAACTCCCCTTACCTATGGTATATACACAGGGTTGACAGTATCTCGGGTCCATTTAAAAGTGTGTTTTGCTAATCAGGAATTGGTAACCCAATCAAAAGAAATACAACCACCACCTGCAACATATTACTTCATATTCACCAGCTTGATAATTATGTCTCCACTATGATAGGATATTCTGCTTGGCTGAGAGGGCCTCCCATTGTTCAGCATGTCCTTACACAATGTGGACATATAAACAGCCACTCAGAACACTGAAGCGTCTTTGAATTTTAAGTGCACTGTTCCCAGAATAAGACAATGCAACCTTAAATGGAACTTACATACCATCTATTCCATCCCCCTCCCCAGATCAGCACTTTAGGTATGTAAAAACAAGCAGTACAAAAACTATGAACGGGATGTCCATTTGTAAGAAGATGAAATGTTGTACTTAAAATATGGTAAAATAATGTTCTCATTCTTTTATTATGTCTTTCAAACAGCTGAAAACATGCTGTGATTGATTGCCTAGTCATAATGGTTTCTATTACTTATTTTCGATAATGAACATAGCCTTTTAGTGCATTCCTGACACACCCAGTGCAATACAAAGTAGTACCTCATAGGCCAACTGCTACTTGGGTAGTGCCATGGCCTCCAACAAGAGATACTGAAGTAGCAGAACAGAACAGATTTCTTTGGCCAGGATGGTTTTATTGCCACTAGACTGCTATGTGTTTCATTGTTACAGTTCAAGTTCTGGCTAAAAATATCCATTAGATCAGCTCAAATGCCATATTAATAAAGAAACAAACAGAAAGGTAAAACATGAGGGCCAGGATTCATATAGATGCACTTCAGGACAGAAAGAAGCTTCATCTCCATAGAAACAATATGCTGTTATGCAGAAAAGACATGGATAACTAAGCAGTGGCATACTGCATAAGGAGGCAGCTTGCTTCATTTTAGGGAGGTATGTAAAGCAGGAGGAAAATCAGATGGGGAAGTAGTCAGGAGTACATAGTAGTGCAACGCGGTGGTCATGCCACTCCCTTGCACTAGCCTTGTAGAAAGTTTATGAAAGCGGTAGCTGGTAGCATAAGTAGGCACTTACTGTGGCAAGCTGCTGCTGTGCATTGCACAGCAACAACATTTAACAGCTAGTAAAGACTACAGAACAGATGCCCAGCTATCTAGACACCTTACTGGATCCATGAAAGGGGTGGAAGTACAAGAAAGTAAGAAAAGGAGTTTGGGAAGGAGAACACACTGTAGGAGAAAATAAAGGGAAGACAGGCTGGAGGAACGTAGGGTACATTTTTATTTGGTGGGGGATGCCTACCATTTTATTTATATATATATATATATATATATATATATATATATATATATATATATATATATATATATATATAGACAAAGAAAAGAAAGAGGGGTGGGAGGGTGGAAAGACCCAAAGAGGAAGAAAAGGAGTGGAGGGTACTCAACAGAAACACTTATACACACATGAGAAAGTACAGTTGTGTACACTTAACATAAATGTAGATGTTCGAGTGTATTCTCTGTTGCAGTCATCACCTGTGGGTTATCCCTGCTGTGGTAGCCCTCGGCCGGCCCAAATACCAGAGTCAATGTTTTTCTGCATCAGCTGCAGTCACTTGCTGACTGACGTCAGGTCGTCAGTGCTATAAAGCAATGCAGCCAAAGCTATTACATCAGTTTTTCTTGCCCTAACCAGTCAGAAGCCCAAGTAATATGGTAAAGTGGTCCTGGTAGCTAAAAGACACCTTGAGAAGCTTATGTCTCCCTAAAGAAAGAAGATATAAGGGGGAAGGAGGGAGGGAAACCAGGACTGCAACAGTGAATAAACTCGAACATCTACATTTGTGGCAAGTGTACACAACTGTACTATTTTCTTCATGTTTCACTGTTGCAGTCATCACAGTTGGGTAGATTCCCAAAGCTAAGGATGGGAGGAGGAATTTAAATAACATTAGGAGCAGCTATAAGGCCCTGCAAGACTGCAGTGGCAAAGCCAGCTCTGGATTTAGAGAAAATTGGCAAATGGTAATGCTTGGTGAAAGTATGGACAGAACTCCAGGTAGCAGCTTCTAGGATGCCTCTGGTAGGGACACCTCTGAGAAAGGCTGTAGAAGAAAATGCAGCCCTGGTTGAATGGGGTCTAATCCCCTGTGGGATAGGTTTTCCATGGTGCTTATAGCAGAAATGAATGCAATGGCCTATCCATTTAGAAATGGTTTGCTTTGAAATAGCCTTCCCCTCTGCCCCTGCAGCAAATGCCACCAGCAGCTGTTCAGATTTCCTGAGAGGTTTAGTCCTGTCCAAGTAAAATCTAAGTTGTCTGTGCACATCTAAGGAGTGCAGTATCCATTCCCCTTTGTTCTGTGGATTAGAAAAGAAGGTTGGCAAATGAATGGACTGATTAAGAGCCACACTGGATACCACCTTGGGCATGAAAGAGGGACTGGTCCTGAGGGACACCCTATCCGCATGAAAGATGATGAAAGGCTTCACTGTCATAAGGGCCTGTAATTCAGATACCCTTCTTGCTGAAGTGATTGCTAAAAAGAAACCTGTTTTCCAAGAAAGGAATTTTAACTCTGCAGTTGCAGCTGGCTCAGAAGGAGAAAGAGTGAGTTTTTACAATACAAAATTGAAGTCCCAGGCTGGAGTTGGGGCTCTCCTGGGTGGTCTTACATTTTTGCTCCCTCTGAGGAACTGCTTGAGCAGTGGGAGAGAAAAGAGGGGTGGTTCTGTGTTGTAATGAGTTGAAATGGCTGAGGCGTGAATTTTGATGGAGGAAAAGGAAAGGCCCTTGTGAAGCATCTCAGTTAAGTATTGAAGAATCTGAGGTAAAATTGGGTGCTGCTGTGGCCATCCCTTGAGTTTGGTTCCAGGCACAGAATCTCCTCCATTTTTCAGCATAAGATTTTCTAGTACTAGGCCTCCTTGCCTCCAAAATGACATCCAACACTTGTTTACTGAGGGATGGTAACAGAGAGATTAGGTAATTAGCCAGGCTGCCAGGTTCAGGGTTTGAAGCTGGGGGTGCAGAATCTGGCTCTCCTGCTGAGACAAAAGGGTAGGGGTCTGAGGTAGGTGCCATGGGGCCACCTGTGACACACTACGCAAGAGGGGGTACCAGTGTTGGCATGGCCAGTCTGGTGCAATCAGTATTATCCTTGGTTTGTCTTGTTTGATCTTTAGTAGTACTTTGGAGAGGAGAGGCAGAGGAGGAAAGGCATAAACTGACAGATTTTTCCAGCTGAAGGACAGAGCATCCACTTCCCAAACTTGTTTGTGGGGAGTCCTTGTGCAGAATTTGTCCAATTGGTAGTTCTAGGGGGAGGCAAACAGGTCTATATCTGGGATCCCCCATTTGTTGATCAACATGTTGAAAATCTTTGGTTCCAGTTTCCACTCGTGTGGGTCCATGAGATTTCTGCTTAATTTGTCTGCCAGTGTATTTAGTTTTCCTGGCAGGAATTGAGCTTGTAGATGCACTTGGTAGCTCAAGGCTGTGTTCCACAGAGCCATGGCTAGTCTGCAGAAGGGGTAAGAATGGGCACCCCCCTGCTTGTTTATGTACCACATAACAGTGGTGTGGTCCGTCTTTACCATTAATTGTCCTGGAAGAATGTGGTCCTTGGAGGCTGTCAGAGTATTCTGTACAGCTAACATTTCTTTTTGATTGATATGCAGGTGCATTTGACTTGGGTTCCATTTGCCCTGAATGCACTTCCCTGCCAGGTGAGCCCCCCATGCATAGTCTGATGCATCTGTTGTTAGGGATTGGGCAGCAGGGGGTAGAGTGAATGGTAGTCCCTTGTTTTGGTGGCAGGCCTCTGCCCACCAAAGGAATTCCAACCATAGACAAGGTATGATAGGAATCATTGCTTCTAGATCCTGAGAATGTTGACACCATAGGCTTTTTAGATACCACTGTAGTTTCCTCATATGCAGTTTTGCATATGGAATTAGTAGAATGCTCGAGGCCATGAACCCAAAGGCTTGCAGTATTTGTCTTGCAGATAGCAGGGTTTTTGTGGCCACTAGTTTGAAGTAAGTTGTCAAGTGAATTTGTTTCTCTGGCATGAGGAAAGCCATCTGGGAAGTTGTGTTCAAGCTTGCTCCCAGGAATATAAATTGTTGACAGGGTACCAGATGTGATTTCTTTTCGTTTATGGTGTACCCCAGATAAGATAACACCTTTTGTACAAATGCCAGATGATTCTGAAGTTTGTACTGGCTTTCTGCCTGAATTAGACAATCGTCCAGGTATGGGTATATTTGAATATTTCTTTGCCCTCAAAATGCAATGACTGGAGCTAGGCACTTTGTGAATACCCTGGGTGCAGTAGATAAGCCAAAGGGTAGTGCAGAGAACTGTTAGTCCATGCATCCTGCTTTGAAGGTAGGTATTTTCTGTAAGATTTCCTGATTGGGATGTGCAGGTAGGCTTCCTTTAAATCCAGTGTTGCCAGCCAGGCATCTTTGCCTATCATGGGAAGCAACTGGTGAAGAGTTACCATCTTGAATTTTGGAATCACCAAAAAGGTGTTTAGGATAGACAGGTCCAGGATAGGATGCCATGAGTTGTCTTTTCTGGGTAACAGGAAAGGTCTTGAGTAGAAATCTTGTCCCTTTTCCTCTTCTGGTACAGTCTGAATAGCCTTTAATCTTAAGAGAGAGAGAATTTGCTTTTGAGCCTCTGCCCACTGATTTGGGGGTAGATCTGGCCAACCGTTTGGGGTTGGTAACATGTAGAAGTGAGATCTGTATCCTTGGGAAACTATGTTTAAAACCCATTTGTCCTGGGTAATGAGTTCCCAGTTTTTTACCTGCAGAGCAATCTTTCCCCCTAAAGGAGCAGTCAGTTGAGAATTGCTTGGAAGATTTAAAGTTAAGTCATTGAGATAGCGTACCATAGGGGGAGTCTTACTACTCCCGGATTTGGAAGCGGGAGCCCCTCACTGCTTAGTCCTGTGCATACCCTGGGACTGAAACCTGGTTGTTCTGCTGGTTCTGGGTTTGAACTGAGATGGCCAGGAATTTGTGAGAATCAGGAACCCTGTAATATCTATCAGGTTTTCTGGGAGCAGGAGGTAAAGAGTCAGGGGCCAAGCTAGATTCCGAAAAGGCATAGTCAACAATGTCCAGCACAGGAGGGATAGCTAAAGGCCTGTGTTGGGGCAGGAGTAAGAAGTCTCTAAGCCTCTTTTTAGAATCAGAGTAATCCTGGCTTTCCCAATGAAAATGCTCCCTAAGAGTATGCAAAGTTTCACCAAAAGAAAAATCCTCTGGGGGAGAAGTAGAGGGAACAGAGTCCTCTGCATCAGAATCCTCATAGGTAGATAAGGGTAAATCCTGGTCATCAGAGGAGACAGAAATTTCAGAATCCTGGTCAGAAGTATCATAAGCAAATTCAGTCCTAGGTCTCTTAGAGGGGGAAGGTTGGCTTCCCCTGATTAAAGTAATAAGGTCTTCAGCCATTCTTATCATTTGTTTTTTAGGCATAGAGGCCTGACCATGGGGTCTGGCGTTGGTTTCCTAGGTATGGTTCGAGGTTTAGGCTTAGAAGAAGAAGATGGTGTCAGTTTAATATGCAAGTCAGTAGGCCTGAATACACCCTCAGAAGCCGGTGCCTGCACAGCAGCTCTGGACCCATCCAAGGTAGAGACATCCACAGGTTCCACAGTTGAAGCATCTCATGTCATACCGGACTCCGAATAGGTCTCAGTAGAGGCCTGAAAATTTGAAGTAGTGGGTATCAGGGTCTGTGAAAGCACCTCACTGAGTACCGGCGAACTGGCGACTAGCTTAGGAGAAGCATCATCAGCAGCTTTGGACCTAGGCGGCCTGTCTCTATCTTTATCTTTGCTTTTTTTTCAGAATATCGGTAGTCGGGTGGCTTACCAAAGACATATCTGGATAATTGAGCTGAGTACTAAAATATTTAGAAGCAAAAGTGTACCGACGATGAATAGTTTGTGGATTAAATAAGGCACAAAACTGACAGTGAGGTACGTCGTGGTCAGGGCCTAGGCAAGGAATACAGTAAGAATGAAAATCTTTATGAGGTATTTACTTTCCACAAGAAATACAATTTCTGACTTTTACTGACATCGGTTTAGAGCAAGAAAAAGTTTCCCCAATGGGGTACTTAGCTTTAGTTGAAGACTTTGGTTCTGAAACTCGAAAACGAAAATTTCAGGAGTCGGCCGACCGGCACTTGTGAACTGCTTCTGCTTTGGGCACTGCATGGCAAGAAAGACTGATGTAATGGCATCAGCTGCATGCTTTATACCCCTGACTACCTGACATAATGGAAGATGAGACAGCAACCGACACAGGACCCAAGACTTTGATAATCAGGCCGACTGAGGGATACTGCAAGCAGATAACCCAAATGTGATGACTGCAACAGTGAAACATGAAGAGCATCAGTATTCTGAAAGACAGAAAAAGTTAGAAACTACAGTATGAAATTCAGTAGACATGACAGTCACTGATGATACCAGTTGTGGTGCTCCTGCCTCTCTTCTGTTTCCACACCCAGAGATTTTCTGTGTGGTGGCTTCATAGGTCATCATAACATTGCTTGTACTGTTGGTCTGTATAGGCCATGGTGGTTGCCTTGGTCAGCTGCTGTGCCAGGTTATCTCAAGTATCCATCTTATGGAATGGACTTGCATAATGTCCCAGCAGCTGGTCCCAGAACTGGCTGTGTAGTAAGAATGACATTATCTTACAGTCTTTGATACAGCAAACAGGCACTTTCCCTGAGGCACTAGCATCAGCAACCATCATCACAAATATACAGCAAAACAAAATGTCAGCCTGTGACTCACGCTTTAACTTAGACTTTAAATAATAAGCAGCACACCTTAGCACTGCTATGTTGTATGACATGCATATATGCATAAGCGAGCAGGCATGACATGGCAGTGGTGGGCAATGGATTATATGTATGCCTTATATTGGTGATGCACTTCTGTGAATCACAGTGATTCATAGATATTGGTATAATCTAGTCTCATTCGCATATATGTAATGCAAACAATTACTTTATCTGCAATTTTACAGCCAAGCTGCCATGTTAGGGGCCAAAATGCACAGAAAAGAAGCAGCAGCAGCTCTAGGCGATTCAGATGTGTTGACTAATGTTGACAAATGGCCATGTGTATTGGTCAGTGATATGTGGGTTGAGGACCCAGCCTACTCCGATCTACGCCAAGGACCCATGTTAATGGTGGGAGGGGTGTATGTGCCCTTATTGGCCAATGTGTGCCCACCCTAAAGCCCAGTAGCCCTTGGTGAATAAGCTACAGGTTGCCTAGTGTCCAGATACACAGCTTGGGTTACCTGGGATAGTTCTGTTGAGCAAAAGCTGGGCATAAAATTAATTAACCTGCCAAACATAAACCTAGAATTGCCACACTCAGTGTAGGTTCACTGACAGGATAGAGCTTTGAAGTGGATGATATGATGGTAAGGATGAGGCTGGACATCCTCTGTATCCAGGAGACAAGATGGAAGGGCAGGGCAGCAAAGCTACTTGGCTTGAGGTCCAGAGTCTACTACATAGAAAGAGGACAAACTACAAATGGTGTAGGAACTGTGGTGAGGGAAAAGCTTCTGAAGACACTGAGAGATGTCATCAGTATTAGCAACAGACTCATGTCAATCAGACTGCAGTACAAGGACAGGGCACTCTTCATAATCTCAGCCTATGTCCACAGCACGAGTGCATTCAGACAGCAGTTGCAAGACCTACTAGATAAAACAGGACAACACGAATTGGTGATGGTAATAGGTGACCCGAATGCATATATCGGGACAAAAGGAAATGGATATGAGGACTGCCTTGGTCCACATGGGTATGGCATCAGGAATAAAGAAGGAGAGGCCATTCTAAATTTCTATCTGGCAAATGGCTTGATGTTGGCCAACACACTGTGAACTGAAGTAAGAGAGACAGTCACAAGATCACATACAAGAGTGGCAAACATGCAACGCAGGTAAAATTCCTCCCAGTAAGGAAAGAGCATTAGTGTACAGTATCAAATTGTAAAGTAATCATCAGTTAAACAGTCAGTCCATAGCATAAACCACTGATTTCCACAATCAACTGTGCAGTGGTCAGAAAAGGCTCTAAGGTCAACACAGACCAGGCTGAAGACCTGGAAGTTGACAGGAGATAAAACACATGAGTTCAAGGAATTAATCAGGGCTCTTGCACCTCAGGAAGAAGAGGAAATAGGTAGAGTTGAAGAAGAATGGCACTGTCTGAAAACAGCATGTGTGCGGACTGCAGAACAGGTACGTGTACTGAGCCAGGTATGGAAACAAGGTGCATAAGGAAAGCTGGCGGTGGAATTCAGAAGTCCAGGAAGTCATCAAAAGAAAGAAGTGCATGAAAAAAGTACAGGTGCTAATACAGCTGCAGTAATCACAGATAGGTTTTCAGCCGTCAGTCTCCCTCGGTCAGAAATTCAAAGTCTTCTGTCTCCGTGGTTGGTTGTCGCCGCTACTCTTCTGACGGAAGGAAGGCCATATAGATATAAGACACAGCCATGTTCTTCAAATGTTAATTTTTCTAGTATGTATTTAAGGTCCCAGGCTGGTATTGGTTGCTTCCTTTGAGGTCTTATATTCTTAGCCCTCTGGAAAACTGCCCGTAAGTGGGGTGAGAGAAATAGGAGGATCCGTGTGTTAAATTGCAGAAATGGGGTTGAGTAGATGTTTTTTAATGAAAATGAAAGTCCACTGTTCAGTAGTTCAGCTAGGTACACTGTAACCCTGGAGGCTAGGCCTCTTTTTCCTTTTGGGACCATCTGCCCTGAATACACCTGTCCTTCATGTGTGCCCCAGTAATCTCTGGCGTCTGTGTGGTTATGACTGTTTTGCTTTGTTTTTGCAGAATGGAAGGCCTGTTGTGTTTTTTGGTAATGGCCCACCATAATATAGAATTTCCTTCCTTTTGCAAACATGGAATTATTGGTATAATTGGTTCAAAACTGTGACATATATTTTTTTGATAGATTTTTAGGTACCTTCCTCATATGCAGCTTTGCACATGGGATTAGATGAATGCAGATGAGAGATGGTAGGCATTATGCCATGTTTTTGAAGTACAAGCCTGGTACTTTTTGTTTTTCTTTGCGAGTATTGCCAGTGTTTGTGTAGTATTCTTTAGATGCTGAAGTTTTCTAAGGGTGTCCAGCTGGGGCCTTGTTAGTGGAAGGTTATTTGATGATGTCATACAGCAGATGGATGCTCATGAGATTTTCTTGTTCTTGTGTGTGAGTATGCCAGATGTTCCAGTAGTATGCATACACCAGCAGTAGATGTTTCATCTTGAATTTTGCACGCAGTAGAAATGTGTTTAGGATGGGGATAAGTCCAGGGGTCTCTCCCGGTTCCTTTTTTCTTGGTACCAGAAAAACAAAAAAAAACTAAACCTTGTGGTGTGTGGTGTGTGTTGGTACCTTTTGTATCAAGTTTAGGAGCTTTGGAATTTGTTGCCTCTGCATCAAGAAGTTTAGCTTTCACCTGATCAGGCAAATTTTGTTCCCTAAAGCCAGGCATCTGCATGACTGATCCTGTATCCTGTAGCAGCCGCCTAGAGCCCTCTTCTAGGGCATCCACACCATATGTGTTGTTGTGTTGCTCTCCACTATGCATCATATCATCATATATCCTAATCATCTTTGGTTCTTTGTTTTCAGACATTTTTTTTTTGTTCCTGTTGTGATAACAGGTAGGACATTTTAAGTATTGCATGAATATGAAACTGACAGTTTAAGCTGGCTAGGTGAATAGTATACCTTTTACCCCACCTCCCACCTTCTAGAGATCTGGATTCCTCCAGTCTGCAGGAAGTGGCAGTGGAGGTGGAGGCCTTTTGGGGCTTTGTGAAATGGTGGCAGGGTGTCAGCATTATATAGATAGAGAAATTTGAAGAAGGGGGTACTGTAATACCCTATCAGGTTTACTGGTGCAGGAGGCAGCAGAGAATCAAGGTTAAGGCAAGCCTCAGACAGACATCATCCAGTACCTCCAAAACAGGGTAGCCAGTCTAGCCTGCTGAGGTCCAAAGTCTAGAAATTCCCAAGTCTTCTCTTGGAATCTGAAAAGTCTTGGCCCACCCAAGTGAAGTGCTCCCAAAAGGTGCAAGGTCCCAAAAAAAAGAAAAATCCTCGATAAGAATGGAAAGTGTTCTCCATCCCAATCCTCAAAAGGGAGAGAGTGAGATAGTCTTCATATCTGTGTCTGATAAAATAGATCCCTGATCAGAAGAGGGAGATGATCCTCCACTCTGGGTCTCTTGTCAGGAGGGCTGATGAACCCTGATATAAGAGTAATTATCCTCAGCCATTTTAAGCATCTGTTTTAGGCATGGCCTCAGGGGATTGGGCCTGTGCCAGGCCCCCTGGATGCCTGGCTGGCTGCTTTGGAAAAGGCCTTAATAGATAGATGAGAGAAGATGAGCCTAAATATACAATCATGTGGAGGGTAACAGGTTGTCCACATTAATGGGCAGGGGGACATCAGGTCTGGGGAAAGGGGCAACCGGGTACAGGCCGAGGAGAGCCAGTCGGTACAAAGGAGTGTCGGGAGTGAGGAGGCATAGGTCTGGGACTGCACCACGGTAACCGGTGGGGAGTGCCGTCGGGCCTGTTGTCGTCGGTGCCGTCGCATACTGCTTTTTGGTTTTTGTTCTCACTGTTTTTTTGGGTGTGGTGTCAGAGTCGCTTTCCCACAATTTATTTCTTACCAAAGTAATGTTGGGTTTAAAAACCAAACTCACAGGTGATACAGTGTTTGTGTTGCAGTAACAAAGCACACAGCCCGAGACGTCGTGGTCTGGGCCCAGGCAAAGGAATGTAAAGGAATAAATCTTATGGGGCGCGTGCCAAATTTAATTTCCTATATATTATTATTTTCGATTAAGTTGGAAAAAAAAAGATTAAAATTATTCCCCTTTGGGTTACTTTAATTAAAAATTTTTTCGTGACTTCGGTCTTTCGTATGGCACGACCGCAAACTGGAAGTGCCGAAGCTCTGCTTGCCGCAGATGCAAAAGCTGTGGCTGAACATGGCTGCCCCGCCTGTCTTATATACTCTGGCCTTCTGGCGAACGGCGACCCCGACGAAGACGCCAAGACCTTGACCAAGACTCCAATGACTTTGGGCGATCGCCTTGCCATGTGACCTGATTACTGCTGTACACGATGAACACCTGCAGCTGTGCATGAACATGTAAGAGATAGAAAAGACAGACCAGGCTAAGAAGAAATACTGGTTGGCTAACAAATAAGCTAAGAGAAGAGCTGCAATAGCAAAGAACAAGGCATCAGAGGCACTCTACCAGATACTGGAAATTAACTCAGTAGATGACACAAATAAACTCTATCAGCTTGCAAGGCAAAGAAAAAATGATAAAGAAGATAGTCAGAAATCCTTTGTAAGGGATGCCAGCAACAACCTGCTCACCAGCCCACAGGAAATCAAAGACAGATGGAAGGAGAACTTCCAGCAGCTTCTGAATGAAAAAAAAAAACATAGATGTTGTACTGCCCAGAACACAGTCTATGATGAAAGACAAGGAAGAGCCCATGGTAGAAGAAGTAAGAATAGCACTAAGGAAAATGAAGTCAGGGAAAGCAGTAAGCTCAGATGACGTCACAGCAGATATGATTAATGTGTTGGGTGAGACAGGGGAGAAATGGCTGTCGAGAGTACTCATAATGATTGGAGAATAAGCATATTAGCGTGAGTTTACAAGAACAAAGGGTTCATTCCCCACTGTGGGCAGCACAGAGGTATTAACTCCTGTCACATTACAACATAATAACCTACCCAATGCTTGCAATGAGACAGATAATTGAGAAGAAGCCAAAAGATGAAGAAAGAATCTAACTGGCCTGGAGAAAGCAGTCCCAAGAAATTTTGGGCAGTCCTGCAGTAGTTCAAAGTCCAGAAACATAGTGCAGGCTATGTTCAAGGACCCAATGACTCAAGTATGACCAGTGTTTGGTCTCACAGAGGGGTCATCAGTGGGAGTCGGTGTGTATCAGGAACAGCTCTGAGCCTACTGGTGTTCATACTGATGATGGACTACATCAGCAAACAGGTTGCAGGGGACAGATGAACAAAGTTGCTGTATGCAGATGATGTGGCATTACAGACAGACCCTGAGCAAGAACTTCAACAAAGGATAGGGAAATGGAATTCAAAACTGAAGACATATGGGATGAAATTGAGTACAGATTAGATGGCTGGAATAGCAGCAAATGGGGAAATCTGAAGAAGCTGAAAATTAAATAGAAGGGAATTTAGTGGAACATGTAAGCAACTTCAAGTTTTTGGGAAGGGTTGTGGAGAATAAGGGATGTCTGACTTTGGCTTTATTGGCATAAATGTATCCATAAAGACTTAAAAAGTAAAAAGTCATGGACATTCAGTAGTTACATAGCTGAAACTCTTGATGTCCTTAATGGTAATTTGCATATATCCCATGGGCCTTTGCAGGAGGTTTAAGGTATCACACAGTGAAAACTCTAGCTTGGCTAGGTTTTTCTTGTAGATTTTTACTAATTGGTTTGTCTGTGTGACCATTTTACTCTTTGGTCTACACTGAATGAGCTGAAAGCCATTTTCAGTTTCTCAGCCAAACCATATCCCTTTTCCAGTACATTCTGCACACAGATTATACGGCATACATTCCACTCAGTATACAGACTTGCATTAGGATTCCAGATTCATTTAGATGAACTGTGTGTACTTCAGTTTGGTAGTGTACATTAATAATTTAGTGCATGCATCAACTGCTAGAATTGTTCTCACACTATTCACAAAATAATCAGTAGTACTCCAGGCAAGATTAAAAAAAAATTAACTTACCAAATATAAACCAATAAAAATAACATATTACCTGTGAAAAGAATATATCTGTGGTACATATATAGTAGCAGAAAACTTTCAAATACAAATCGCACTATTCAGCAAACAAAAACTGTTTTTTTTTTCTCCTTATCTTTAGGAATGTCCCAGTGAGAGATATATTCTGCTGTGAGCTAAATATATTTGTTTTTTTCTCTCGAGTAACTGCTTAAAATCTCAGGAAGAGAAACAGTGTTCTACCCATCTGCAATATCACACATCTGAGGCTGGCTGATGTCAGCCTAATTTGTCCGGATCATATTAGTCACAGAATGTAGTTACCTCCCCTCATTTCCAGAGGAAATTAAATACGTTCCAGTTTAGAAATTGCTAGCAACGCTTCATTAATTATAATCTGCATATGTAAGGCTTTCTCAAGTTGCTTTTATGTTTATTCCAGTCATTAACAAAACTGTATTCCTTTTTTTTTTCTCAGAACTCATTTTTGCTTTCAAGACACTCACATCTGTATTTCACGGTGAGTTGTTACGATTATTTCACCTTGAGGTGAATCACATTTAATTTAACCCAGGGTATGGAGTCTGATGACAGAAAATGACAGTAGTACACAAATATTCTGCACTTCCCCTACCTACTGAATTAAGCTCTAGACCCAACAGCTTATTTGTTTACCCCACCCCTTACAAAAATTGTCTTATATTGAATTATGTTCGTATTTTTGACTTCACTACTTCTTTATGGTGGTTGTGCCAAACATACACAAACATACTTTTTGTGAACTTAAACTTCCTCATCCCTTCCATACCATTGCTTTATTTTTTATTTATTTTACATTTGTTTACTGGGAAAGTCAGACTGGACAAAATATCCTTGTTCAGCGGAGGCCCAGGGAGAAAAGCTCCACATTTATAAGTAACAGTACAACACATATACAACTTAAAGGTAAAAATGCACAAAATGAAAAATACATGTGTACATTTCCCTAATGCAATCATATATAGTCCAGGAATAAAAAGAATAGCAGTTCTGTGGATGAAGGTGGAAACGGCAAGCAAGTTAAGGATACATATGCTTAGTAGGGTATGTTATTCAAATACACCAATAACAGGTTGTGTTCTTTTAGCTGCCTTAACACATCTATTTCCTAACCAGGGTTTGTGCAAGACCAGGTCCAGGATTCAGATAGGTGTGATTTGAGACGTATTTTAAAATTGGAGGTGTTTGTAGTTGTTCTGATATTTAATGCCAGGGAATTCCAAGTTTTGGCTATGTAGTTTGAGTAAAGTGAAACTCCAGCTGCATTGTTAGGTTTGGATGTATTTAAGACGGATTTGTTAGTAGAACGCAATACCCAGTTATTGTAGTAGTATATCAGTAGATTCTGAAGTACTAGTGTTTTTTCTGGCTGATTTAGTATTTGATGGGTGAAGGTCAGTTGATTATAAGCAAGTAGATTTGGTAGTTCAAGCCAGGATAGTTGTTTTAAAGCCAAACAATGATGGGATCTGAAATTTATTCACTAGCAAACTTTGTGATTTTAATATAGCAAGTTTCAAGTTTCGCTAGGTCAGGTTTTTTAACATTTTTGAGAATTTGTGAGGCGTAGAGCAGCCTGGAAATAAGATGGGTTCTTGCTATAGTGGCCTTTGAAGATTTGTTTAGAAAGTGCTGATTTCTGTACAGGGTTCCTAGTTTTTTGTGAATTTTTTTTATTGTCCGTGATATATGTATGTCGAAATTCATATTATGGTTAATGACCACTCCAAGTAATTTTGTTTGGGAACCCGAAGAAATAATTGTATGGTTTGATGATGATATACTGAATGGTGGGGGGGGGGGTCTGTAGCTCTAGTTGGATAGAAGAGCATGAATTTTGTTTTGCTAGCATTAAGTATATGTTGTGCACTGCTTGGCCAAGATTCCACTGCACTGAATGACTGCTGGGTGATTTATTTGGAGTTTTTGTAGTATTGGGCTGGCACAAATCAGGGTGGAATCATCCGCATATTGAACTACGGAGGCAAGCGGGTTGTCAATATAAAGATAAATAGTAAAGATAATAAAAAAGAGAGGGCCCAGAATAGATCTCTGTGGTACTCCCAAGGTTACACGGAGTAGTGAAGAGAGATTCTGTTGCCATTTAACAGCTTGCTGGCGACCAGTTAGATATTGCTGGAACAGGTAAGTGCAGAATGGCTAAGTTTAAGTTCCGAGAGTGTAGTTAAGAGTTTAGAATGAGAGACAGTATTAAAAGCTTTGGGCAGATCAAGGAAAGATGGAGGAAACCAAATTGCCTTCATTGCATTGGCAGTTAATGTTAGTAACATTAACAAGGATGGTGGTGGTACTGTGATCAGGATGGAAACCATGCTAAGTGTTAGATAGAAGATTGCTGGTTATTATAATGTTTAAGGTTTGTGAATGGATGCACCTCTCAAGTATTTTAGATAATGGTGATAGTATAACTATTGGCCAGTAATTTGATAATTCTGTTGAGTTTCCACATTTGTGTACTGGGATGAAATGTGATACCACTTTTTTAGGGACGTGTTGTTCTGAAATGGATCAATTTATTAACATGGTTACTGCATAGGATATTGCTTCTGTTGCGATTTTTAGATATTTGGCAGGTAGATAACAGCAAGTGTAGTAGGTTTAAGCATTTTGAGATATTTAACTTTGATGTTAATTGGGACAGGTTGGAAAGAGAAGTTACTGGGATCTACTGTGGGTTCTATGTGAGTCTGGGTAGGGGAAGAACAATTATTGTTTGTGAGGGCTATTATGGATTCAGTGAAGTATCTGTTAAATTGTGAGGCTATGTTGTCTTTAGTATTGGTGAGTGTTGGGTGGGAGTACTAGTTTGTCTTGGCTGTAGGACTTTTTTGATAGCAGCCCAGAATTTTTGTGGATTTTTTTTTTTTGATTTTTTGATTGGATACTGCTATAGTAATTTATTTTGTCCTGCTAATATGTTTTTTAGCCTTATTTCATAGTTCTAGATATGTTTGTTTGTTAGTTGTGGTTTTGTCATTGAGCCATTTCTCCCAGGCCTTACCTATAGTATAATATTCTTTAGTTAGCCAGGGGGCATAATTGGATTTTATCCTTATTGTTCTTGGTGGGGGGCAAGATGTTTAGGATATTGAGGAAGGTTGAGTTAAAGTATTCAACTGCGGTATCTAAAGTGAGATCTTTGAGTGGTTCCCAGTTGCATTTTTTAAACTAGTTATAAAGTCTTTGGGGGATAAATTTTTTCTTACCTTGGATTTGGTGGTAGGTGGTAAGTTTTTGTAGAGTCATTCGGTGTCAGAGAATGTAAATTGGAATATGGTCACTGAGGCTGTCTGGGAGACAGCCAGAGTGTAGAGATAAATTTGGCCTGTTTGCAAGGATCCAGTCCAGGACTGAATGTTTGTTTGATGTTTTGTCGACTCTAGTACAAGTTTGGATTGTTTGTGAGAAACCGTGTAGGTTTATGTGGTCAGTGGGATTTTGAGAGCTACAATAGAGCTAATCCACATTAAAGTCACCCATTATAATTGCTTCTTGAGGGAGGGATGTTGCTGTCCAATTTAGGATATGTTCTACATTAGTCTGTTTCCGGGTGGAATCTAGGCTCCCACTATGTTCAGATGTTTCCTTGAATTAATTGTTAGTTTAGTAAACAGGATTTCAGTGTTGTTAAAGTTTAGGATGGTTAGGTCTAATGTTTCCAAACTGAGATTGTTTTAGTATAGAAGGCTGATAGCACCAGCTCTTTTCTGTTGTCTGTCTAGCCGATGTATATTATATCCTGGGGGAAGTACTTCATTGCTAGACATGTCTGGTTTTAGCCAGGTTTCTGTTAAAAGGGCTATATCTGGAGTATACATAGCAAGGGTGGCATGTAAATCTTAAATTTTGTTCATGACACTTCTGAGATTTATATTAAGTACTAGTAAGTCAGTACCTTTTCTTGGGAGAATTAATAGTTGTTTGGGATGGGTTGGTGTGTGAAGATCTAAATGGGTTGGATTGGCTTGGGGGCCAGGGTTGGAGTGAATATCCCCACTAAGTATGACCTGTGATGCAATGTGAACTATATATTTTAAGTATTTTGATATCAACTGATCGTATTTCTGTGTAACATTATGATAAGATTGTTGTGTGAGTAAGGAAAATGAAACATGGTTTATGTTTGTGGGATTATAGATATTTGGTGCTATTATTAAATTTGCATGCTTTAATTGTAGTGGGTCTAGGAAGGGGTAGTTTAGGTAGATTGTGTGTTAAGTTCAGTATGATAAGAGGTTATGTGAGTCGTAACAGAAATAGCAGGATTGATGAGTATAAAGTTATTATATTGCTTACTATTCATGTTTCTGATCTGTCTAAGTTAAAGTAATAATGTTATGGGTGGACAGGAATAATTGTTAGTTCAAACTGAGTTTTTATATGTCGAGAATTTAAAACTGTTACTTTGTCTGGTTATGACTTATTACATTAAAATATGTACAGTGGTTTTAAAAAGTTTACACACCCCTATTAAAATGCCAGATTTTTGTGATATAAAAATTGAGACTACAATAAATCATTTCAAAACTTTTCCCACATTTAATGTGACCTATAACCTGTAAAATTCAATTGAAGAACAAACAAATCTCTTAGGGAAAAAATATAAAAAATAAAAAAATGTACAATACGCTGGTTGTATAAGTGTGCAAACCCTTAAACTAATACTTTGTTGAAGCAGCTTTTGATTTAATTACAGCATTCCGTCTTCTTGGGTAGGAGTCTATCAGCATGTCACATCTTGACTTGGCAATATTTATAGGTTCATAGGTGTGTACTAGGATAACGGTCCTGAAGCCTACATAGAAGATTCCCTGGTATCGTGCTTCCCGACGGTTTGCAGTGTCCCTATCGAGCAAGGCCACTGATGTGATCCCCGGCCCACTCTTCCTTGCAAAAGTGCTCCAAATCTGTCAGATTGCGAGGGCATCTCTTGTGCACAGACCTCTTCAGGTCATCCCACAGATTTTCTATTGGATTTAGGTCTGGGCTCTGGCTGGGCCATTCCAAAACTTTTATTTTCTTCTGGTGAAGCCATTCTTTTGTTGATTTGGATTTATGCTTGGGGTCATTGCCATGTTGAAAGGTGAAATTCCTCTTCATCTTCAGCTTTCTAGCAGATGCCTGAAGGTTTTGCACCAAAAGTGACTGGTATTTGGGAAGTGCAGTTGTGTACACTTACTATAAATGTAGATGTTTGAGTGTATTTACTGTTGCAGTCATCACATTTGGGTTATCCCTAACAGGGTAGCCCTCGGCCGGCCTGAATACCAGAGGCTTAGTATTTCTGAGTTAGTTGCTGTTGCTTCAGGACTGATGTCAGGTTGTCAGCAGTATAAAGTAAGGCAACCAGTGCCATTACATCAGTAAGAAGAGGGGAATGGAGGGAAAGAAACCAGGACTGCAACAGTGAATACACTCGGACATCTACATTTATGGTAAGTGTACACATCTGTACTATGTTCTTTGTGTTTCACTGTTGCAGTCATCACATTTGGGTTGACTCCTAAAGCTGAGGAAAAGGGTGGAAGCAGTCAAGGAAACTAGGGGCTGGCTAGGATGCCCTGCAAGACTGCAGAGGCACACCCTGTCTTGGATTTGGAGAAGATAGGCAGGTGGTAATGTTTGGTGAAAGTGTGAACAGATGTCCAGGTGACAGCCTCCAGGATGTCCCTGGTGGGGACTTCTCTGAGGAAAGCTGCAGAGGTAGAGGCTGCTCTGGTGGAGTGAGTCCTGACCCCCTTGGGGGAGGCTTTCTATGTTGTTTGTAACAGAAATGGGTGCAGTGTGCTATCTATTTGGAGATGGTTTGTTTGGAGATGGCTTTTGCCCTCTGCCCCTGCAGCAAAGCTAACCAGCAATTGATTAGACTTTCTGAAGAATTTTGTCCTGTCTAGATAGAATCTGAGCTGCATGTGCACATCTAGAGAGTGCAGGATCCTTTTCCCCTTGTTCTGTGGGTTAGGGAAAAAGGTGGGCAAATGAATGGATTGGTTGAGAGCCACACTGGACACCACCTTGGGCATAAAGGATGGGTTAGTCCTGAGGGATACCCTGTCAGCATGGAAGATGATAAAGGGTTCCACAGCCATGAGTGCTTGCAGCTCGAAGACCCTTTTGGCTGAAGTGATGGCCAGAAGGAACGGTGTCTTCTAGGAGATAAATTTTAGCTCTGCTGAAGAGGCAGGTTCGAAGGGGGGGGAGGGGGAGCTTTTCCAACACAAAATTAAGGTCCCAAGCTGAGGTTGGTGCTCTTCTGGGTGGCCTCAAGTTGGTAGCCCCTCTTAGGAACTGTTTGATCAGACGGTGTGAGAAAAGGGGCTACTCAGTGGGAAAATGAGCAGAGATAGCAGAGACCACTGTGTAGCAGGTCAGCTAAGTAATCCAGGATGAGAGGGAGGGAGGGCTGTGCCGTATTGGCTCCCTTAGCCTAAATCCAGGTGCAGAACCTTTTCCATTTGTCAGCATAAGACTTCCTAGAGCTAGGGCATCTGGCCTCACGTATAACATCTAGAACCTGTTTGCTGAGGTTGGCAGATTGGTTGGGGGTTAGGGAATAAGCCAAGTTGCCATAGTGAGTGTTTGCAATTGGGGATACATGAATTCCCCTTCACTCTAGGTCAGGAGGTTTGGAATCCGAGGGAGATGCCAAGGTGGCAGAGGGGACAGGCTGCGCAGCAAGGGGTACCAGTGCTGGTGAGGCCAGTCTGGAGCTATAAGAATTGTCCTTGGTTTTTCCTCCCTTATTTTGAGCAGTACCCTGGGGATGAGAGGTAGTGGAGGAAAGGCATAGATGGATAGACTGACCCAGGGGAAAGACAGGGCATCCACTTTCCAAGCCATGCTGTGATGCTCCCTGGTGCAGAATTTGCTGAGCTGATGGTTGTTGTGGGAGACAAAGAGGTTGACCTTCGGGGTGCCCCATTTCTGAGTTATTAGGGTGAAGGGTCTTCTGTTGAGCTGACACTCATGTGGGTCCAGAAGATTTCTGCTTAAGTGGTCCGCCAGAGAGTTGAGAGAACCCAGTAGGAATTGTGCTAACAGGTGGAGTTGCATGGCAGAGGCTGTGTGCCAAAGGGTCATGGCCAGCCTGCATAGAGGGCAGGACCGAGTCCCTCCCTGCTTGTTGATGTACCACATCACAGTGTTGTTGTCTATTTTGATCAGGAGAGGTCCTTGGGAGAGAAGGGGCTTGAAAGCTATCAAGGCATGCTGGGCAGCTATCATCTCTTTTTGATTGATGTGCAAATGGATTTGCTGTGGGCTCCATTGGACCTGTACACACCTGCTATCCAGGTGTGCACCCCAGGCATAGTCTGATGCATCTGTGGTGAGGGTCTGGGCAGTGTGGGGTGGTGAGAAAGGTAGTTCTTTGTTGAGGGAGCATGCTGTTGCCCACCAAAGAAAATCTTTTCTGAGGCAAGGTATTCTCCACGTCTTGAGAGTGTTGGCACCAAAGGCTTTTTAGATACCACTGAAGCTTCCACATATACAGTATGACATATGGAATGAGTAGAATGCAAGATGCCATGAACCCCAGAGCTTGCAGGATTTTCCTTGCAGATAGTTGGGGTCTGGTGGCTAGTTGAGAGAAGCAGGCTGTCAGGAAGGTTTGCATTTCTGGTGTAAGAAATGCCATCTGGGATGCTGTGTCCAGGCTTGCTCCCAGGAATATAATCCTTTGGGTGGGTACCAGTTTGGATTTATTTTCATTGATTGTGTGCTCCAGGGAGGTTAGAAGGGACTTTACAAAGGCCAGGTGTTTGAGCAGCTTTTCCTGGCTGTCTGCCTGATTTAGGCAGTCATCTAAGTATGGGTAAATCTGGATATTCCTTTGCCTGCAAAAGGCAATGGCTGGACTGAAAGTGCTGAGATCCTGCCCTGAAACGGAGACATTTCCTGCATGATTCCCTGATAGGAGTGTGGAGGTAGGCCTCCTTTAGGTCTAGGGTGGCTAGCCAAGCATCCTTGGAGAGCATGGGTAGTAGCTGCTGGAGGGTGAGCATTTTGAATTTTGGGATTACCAGGAAGGTGTTTAGAATGGATAGATCGAGGATGGGGCACCAGGTGCCCTCTTTCCTACGTACCAGAAAAAGTCTGGAGTAGAAACCTTGGCCTTTCTGTTCTGCAGGAACATGCTCTACTGCCCTCATGGCGAGCAGGGAAAGGACTTGCCTTTGTGCCTCTGCCCACTGGTTTTGAGGTAGATCTGGGAACCCTTTTGGAGTTGGAAGGGTGTGGAAAGAAAATTTATATCCCTGGGACACTATGTTGAGAACCCAGCAGTCGTTGCTAATGGTGGCCCAGGTGTTTGCATGAAAGGAGAGTTTTCCTGCTAAGGGTAAGTGGAGGTGGGCAGGGGAAGGGGGTGGGGGAGGAGAGTCATTGTTAGTTCTTACCATAAAGGGGTGTCTTAGAACTCCTTGGTTTTGAAGTCGAGGTAGTCCACTGCTTAGATCTCTGCATTCCCTGTGGCTGCTGTCTGTGGGGTCTGGTTCCCTGGGGTCTGGGCTGAACTGACCTGGTGGGAGCAGGAATGGACCAGTGCTTGGAGGGACAATGCCTGCTGAACCTGGGTGGCTGGACCTGTAAGAAATCCTTAACTGTTTGCATAGATTTTTCTTTTTCTTCCATCTTTTTAAGACCTCTTCTGCCTTAGTGCCAAATGAGTTGTCTTTGTGCAAGGGGGCAACCAACAATTTAGACTTAACATGGCCTGGCAAGGGCTGTTCCTTAAGCCACGCAAGCCTTAGAGGACAGAACTGGTGACTGCTGCCCTGCAAGAAGCTTCTACAGAGTCAAAACTACAGTGCAAGGTGTGTTTAGTTACTTGACTTGCAGAATGCATTAACTCTTGTAATTCTTTAGATTCTACACAAGCAGGAAAGGAAGACATTTTTTGTTTGAGGAGTTCCAGGGTATGTTGCTGAAATGTTAGCATATGGAACTGACAATTTAGTGCTTTGATAGCAAGAGTAGCTGAGGTGTATACTTTTTTATCCCATCTATCTAGTGCTCGGGAATCCCTATCTGAGGGGGGTGTGATTCTTAGCAGAGGTTGCTTTAATACCTTTAGGCCCTTGAGAAATTATCTCAGGGTCAGCAGTAGGATTTTTAAAAATAAATTTGTGTGAGTCAGGGACTCGTTATTACCTGTCTGGTTTTCTGGGTGAAGCAGGGAGGGTGTTAGGAGTCAAGATGGATTCCAGGAAAACATCCAACACAACATCCAGGACTGGTCTGTGCTGTGGAAGATATAAGAATTCCCTGAGTCTCTTTTTAGACTGAGGGTAGTCCTGACTTTCCCATTGGAAATGCTCCCTTAAGGTGTGCAGGGTATCTTCAAAGGAAAAATCCTCTGGGGGAGAGGCTGAAGGAATGGAATCCTCTGCATTAGAATCCTCATAAGCAGAGAGGGGTTGCATGTCTTCATAGTCAGATGCATCAGAGTCTTCGGACTCCTGTTCAGACAAAAAGTACAGTTTTGTACCTACCATAAATGTAGATGTCCGAACTGGATATCATCTGCAGTCATAACAACTGGGTTGTCCTGTCGTCAGGCAGCCCTTCAGTCGGCCGGATTCCAAAGTCCGGGTCCGGCTTCGGCTGATGTCGCACTTCACCCGACGTCATCTTTGTTGGTCTTCGGGTATAAAAGCATCAGCCGACGCCATTTTCCTCAGTGTTTCTTGCCCCAGATGCCAGTAGCCCTCTTGAAGGCTAAAATTTGGATAGATGCCAATGTTTCCAAAAGATAGAGGTAAACACAAAAATAAGCATGTATGTACATATATACAAACAAATACACCATAAAAGACTCCCCCCCACCAGCTAGCTATTAGGGAGGCAACCACCCTAGGAGTACCACAGAGGGGAAGGAGGGAGGGTAATCCTGACTGCAGATGCTATCCAGTTCGGACATCTACATTTATGGTAGGTACAAAACTGTACTATGTCCTTCATGGATGCATCTGTAGTCATAACAACTGGGTAGAATACCATAGCCAACTAGGGGAGGAGGATAAAAGTAGATTATGGTGTGTTTAGGATCCCTTGCAGTACAGCAGTGGCAAACCCTGCTCGGGATCTGGAATATAGAGGCAAATTATAATGCTTGGCAAATGTATGCACGGAGGTCCAAGTAGCCGCCTCAATAATGTCTTTGGTTGCCACTCCTCGTAAGAAGGCTGTGGTAGTGGCTGTTGCCCTTGTAGAATGAGGTCTTATGTTCTGTGGAATTGGTTTTCCATGGAAGGAGTAACAGAATCGTATGCAATTTCCTATCCATTTGGAGATTGTCTGTTTGGAAATAGCTTTTCCTTCCCTTCCTGTTGCATAGGCTACAAAAAGTTGGTCAGTCTTTCTGCTATTTTTTGTTCTGTCCAAGTAGTAGCGTAGCTGTCTATGTACATCCAAGGTATGCAGTATTCTTTCCCTCTGTTTTGTGGGTTGGGAAAGAAGGTAGGTAGGTGGATTGCCTGGTTTAAAGACACTCTGGATACCACCTTAGGCATAAATGTAGGATTAGTCCTCATGGACACTCTATCTTGGTGGAAGATTAGGAAGGGTTGCACTGCCATTAAGGCCTGTAGTTCTGAAACCCTCCTTGCTGAAGTAATTGCCAGTAGGAAAGCAGTTTTCCATGACAGGTGTTGTAGGTCTGCTGTTGCTGCTGGTTCAAAGGGTGATAGTGTCAATTTTTCTAGCACAAAGTTTAAGTCCCAAGCTGGTAATGGTGGTTTCCTTGGAGGTTTTACATTCTTGATTCCTCTGAGGAACTGCCTGAGCAAAGGGTGCGAAAAACAGGTGGATCAAAGCTGTATTCTGCTGAAATAGCTGATGCATGTATCTTGATGGAGGAGTAGGACAGGCCTGAATGAAGAAGTTCGCCAGATACTCCAGAATGTTAGGCATAACTATGTTTGACACATCTTTTCCTCTTTCCGTACTCCAAATGACAAACCTTTTCCATTTTCCAGCATAGTTCCTTCTTGTTGAAGGTCTGGCTTCAAGAATAATGTCTTTAACTCTTTGGGAAAGTTCTGGTTTAGCTGCTGCTATGTGATGTTCCATGCAGTCAGTTGCAGCGTTTTAGGTTTGGATGTATGATGCTGTAGTTGTTCTGAGTTAACATCAAAGGCATCAGGGGTATTGGCCACATATTGTTCCGAGACATGCTCCTCAGCAGTGGGTACCAGTGTTGTCTTGGTCAGTTTGGAGCTATCAGGATTATCCTTGGACATTCTTCCTTGATTTTTAGTAGTACTTTGTGTATCAAGGGAAGAGGTGGGAATGCATATGCTGTTAGGCCTTTCCAGCTGAAGGATAGCGAATCCACTTTCCATGCTAGTGGGTGGAATGTCCTTGTGCAAAACTTTTTGAGCTGGTGATTGAGAGGTGATGCGAATAGATCTATCTGAGGCATTCCCCATTTCTTTGAGATGGTCTTGAAGATGTCCGGGTGCAGCTTCCATTCGTGGGCATCCGATGTGGTTCTGCTTAATATGTCTGCTAGAGTATTTTCTTTTCCGGTACAAATATTGCCTGTAACTGGATGTTGTAGCTGAGTGCCAGGGTCCACAGCTCCAAAGTCATTCTGCATAGGGGGTATGAATGAGTGCCTCCCTGTTTGTTGATGTACCACATGACTGTGGTGTTGTCTGTCCTTATCATCAACTGGCCCTCTTGGAGAAATGGTTTGAACTTTTGGATTGCCAGTTTTACTGCCAGCATTTCTTTTAGGTTGATGTGCAGGTGAAGTTGATCCTGTGTCCACAATCCTTGCACGCATTTGTCCAGCATGTGGGCCCCCATCCTAGGTCTGAAGCGTCTGTTGTGATGGTCTGGCTTGCTTGACATCTGCGAAAGGGTAGGCCTGGGTTTGACTGACATGCCTGAGCCCACCATAGGAACTCCTGCTTTAAACATGGAATTAGTGGGATTTCTGTTTCTAGGCTGTGTCTGTGTTGGGACCATAAATTCTTTAGGTACCACTGTAGTTTTCTCATATGTAGTCTGGCAAATGGGACCAAGATTATGCATGATGCCATGAAGCCCAAGGCCTGCAGTACTTTTCTTGCTGTTAACTTGTTCAGTTTTGTTAGTGCCAAGAAGTAAAGAGGAGTTCTTTTTGTTTTTCTGTAGTCAGGAATGCCATTTGTTTTACTGTGTCCAATTCGCCCAAGAATGTCCTTGTTTGGGATGGTATCAGCCTTGACTTTTGTAAATTGACTGTGTATCCCAGTGCTTGTAGCAAGTAAATGACCCTTTGTAAATCTGTTGTCAGCTTGCTTTTGTTGTCCCTTGTAGCAGGCAGTCATCCAGGAATGGGTAAATTTGAATTCCCTGTAGTCTGCAATGGGCGATTACTGATGCCAGGCATTTTGTGAATACTCTGGGCAGTAGATAAGCCAAAGGGCAATGCTGAGAATTGATAGTGCTCTGATCCTGCAAGAAATCTGAGGTATCTTCTGCAGATTGGTCGAATGGGGACGTGCAGGTATGCCTCCTTGAGATCTAGAGTTACCAGCCAAGACTCCTTGCCCAGCATGGGAAGAAGTTGCTGTAGGGTCAGCATTTTGAATTTTGGGACAATGATGTATGTATTTAAGGCGGGCAGGTCGAGAATTGGTCTCCAAGCTTTTTCCGTTCTTGGAACTAGGAATAGTCTGGACTAGAACCCCTTTCCTTGCTCTGCTGTTGGCACTCTTTCCACAGCTGTCATGTTTGCTAACTCCATTATCTGTTGTAGTGCCTCCGTTTTTTTGATTTGGAGGTAGATTTGGCATTCCTCTTTGACTGGTAAAGTGTGGAAGTGAAACCGGTAACCTTGATCTATGGTTTGTAAAATCCACTTGTCTTTTGTTATGTAGTGCCAGTTCTTTGAAAATAAGGTTAACTTTCCGCCTAGAGGAGCTGCTATTTGTTCCCTGGTAGGCGGATTTAGGGTTAAGTCACTGTGGTTGTGCTGATGTAGTGGCAGTGGTTGTGTCTGTGCCTCTGTTGTTATCTTGCCACTGTCGTCCTCTGTAGGCACCTCCTCTGGATTGGTTTTGCCTCTGGAGCGTCTATTCCTGCCCCTTTGAAATTTTGTGGAGTCAGGAAAGGACCAATTTTTGGCAGGCCAGTTCCTGCTAAACCTTGGGGTTGAACCTGCAAGAAATCTTTAACCGTTTGAACAGATTTTGCCTTTTCTTCCATTTTCTTCATAACCTGCTGGGCAGGTGTACCAAACAAACTTGTCTTATCCATAGGAGCATCTAGCAACTTAGCTTTAACATGATCCGGTAAAGCTTGCTCCTTTAGCCATGCATGCCTTCTTATCACTGTGCCAGTCATGGCTGATCTAAATGAAGCCTCCAGTGCATCATAGCCACATTTTAATGAATGGTTGCTAACCTGTTGTATGTTATTTACCATTTCTAATACATATTTCTTATCAAGAGATTCATCAGTGGTTAGTTTTTAGTTGACTGATCAAGCATAAACTCTTGGTATTGTATCGTGTGAAACCGGCAGTGTAAGGCTCTAGCGGGCAGAGTAGGTGAAGGGTAGACCTTTTACCCCATCTGTCTAATGACCTTGCTTCCCTTTCAGAAGGAATAGGGTTTTAGCTATGGTCGCTACTGCCTTGGGACCCTGGGATATAGTTTCGGGGTCTGCAAGTGGGGCCTTGTAAAGGAGGTGATGAGTATCTGGCACCCTGTAAAATCTGTCTGGTTTGGCAGGGGCTGGCGGTAAAGAATCTGGAGCGGAGCAGACATCATTGAAAGCATCATCCACCACAGAGAGAACAGGAGGTATAGCTAAGGGCCTGTGCTGTGGGAGGTGCAGAAAGGTCCTAAGTCTTTTTCTGGAGTCTGAAAAATCCTGTTGCTGCCATTGGAACTGCTCTCATGGCATG
Source organism: Protopterus annectens (assembly GCF_019279795.1). Taxonomy (NCBI): domain Eukaryota; kingdom Metazoa; phylum Chordata; order Ceratodontiformes; family Protopteridae; genus Protopterus; species Protopterus annectens. The sequence goes on from NC_056728.1 coordinate 1,836,135,812, forward strand.
TAAGGTTTCCCCAAAGGAGAATTCTTCTGGTGGGGAAGCAGCTGGAATGGATTCTTCAGCATCAGAATCTTCAAAATTGGAGAAAGGAGCCTCTGGCTGGTCAGTTATGTCTGATTCGTCAGCAGAATCATCAGAGGACACTGGCTCAGGGGCTCTGCCCTAGGTCTCTTCTCTGGGGCTGCGAGGCCCTGTCTGGGTGAGATTGAGATCCTCTAATTAAAGAAATTAAATCTTCTGCCAAAGTAAGCATTTGAGAACTAGCAGAGGGCCTGGTTGTGGGGGGTTTAACAGGCACTGTCTTAGTAGTCTTGGCTGCTTTAGCCCTGGCGAAGGCCTTAATGGACATGGCTGCCGGAGGCCTAGCAGCACCACGTGCTGGGGTAGAGACATCCAAGGGAATGGTGTCTGATAAGTCAGTGGCAACCACCGTAGTGGATAAAATTTCTGAGGCCGATTCAATAGTGGTAGCAGGGGCCTCAGTTGTAGAGATAGGTTCAGCTGTACTTTGATCAGTTTTCTCGGTTTCGGCCGAAACCGAGACACTCATGATTTGCTTAACCATGGTTTCGGCCGAAACCGCGGACCGAGTGTCGGTCTTTATCTTTCGTTTTTGGCAGATTGGGTAGTCGGAGGATCCGGCGGCATAATGTACGCAAAAACAGAACCAAAAGCTGTTCTGCAAACTCCGATCGGCGCCTAGCGTTTCGGTTGAAAGAAGCACAGGCGAACAGGCTGCTACGTCGTGGGCTGGGCCTAAACAAGGCAGACAATAAGAGTGGAAATCTTTATGAGGTATTTGTTTCCCACAGGTTAAACAATTATTAACTTTTTCTGACATCAGCTGAGGCAAGAAAGAGTCCCCAGCGGGTACTTAGCTTTAGAAGTCTTGGTAGTATTCGGTAGAAGTAATCTCTGGATCCGACCGACCGGCACTTGCGAACAGCTTCTGCTTGGGCGGCAAGAAAGACTGAGGAAAATGGCGTTGGCTGATGCTTTTATACCCGAAGACCAACAAAGATGACGTCGGGTGAAGTGCGACATCAGCCGAAGCCGGACCCGGACTTTGGAATCCGGCCGACTGAAGGGCTGCCTGACGACAGGACAACCCAGTTGTTATGACTGCAGATGCATCCATGAAGGACATCCACAGGGGACAAATCTCTTTTTCTTTTGGAAGGGGTAGCTTGGCTTCATCGGTTTGTGTCGAGAATCGGTAGTGTGAAAGCCTTCCTCAGAAGCTGGTGCCTGCTCAGCGGCTCCGGACCCATCCAAGGTAGAGACGACCACAGGATCCTTACTCGAAGAAGAGTTTTGCGGCATACCAGACTCCGAAAGGGTCTAGGTAGTGGCCTGCGAATCCACAGAAGCGGGCATCAGGGGCTGCAAAATCGCCTCACTGAGGACCGGAGAACTGATGACTAGCTTAATGGGAGCATTGTCAGTAGGTTTGGACCTGTGCGATCTGTCTCTGTCTTTATCTTTACATTTTTTCAGAAGATCTGCTGTCAGATGGCTTACCAAAGCCATATCGGAATTCGAGGACTGTAAGCAAAATTATCTAGCTACAATAAGGGCCCGACGATGTATAGCTCTGGCGTTGAACAAAGCACAGAAGCGACAGCGGTGGACGTCATGGTCTGGGCCTAAGCAAGTGATGCAGTAAGAATGAAAGTCTCAGTGTGGTATTTGCTTTCCACAGGCGAGACAATTGTTAGCTTTTTCTGACATCAGTTAGTGCAAGAAAAAAGGATCTCCAATGGGGTACTTAGCTTTAGAAGACTTCAGCTTCAATTTGGAAGACAAAATTCAGTTAGCGGCTGACCGGCACTCATGCGAACTGCTTCTGCTTTGGACTCCACAACAAGAAAGACTGATGTAATGGCGTCGGCTGCCTTACTTTATACTGCTGACAACCTGATGTCAGTCCTGAAGCGGCAGCAACTGACGCAGAAATACTAAGCCTCTGGTATTCGGGCCAGCTGAGGGCTACTCTGGCAGGGATAACCCAAATGTGATGACTGCAACACTGAAACATGAAGAACATCTGTTCATAATTCCCTCCACCTTGACTAGAGCCCCATTTCCAGCTAAAGAAAAGCAACCCCAAAGCATGATACTGCCACCACCATGCTTCACTGTGGGAATAGTGTTCTTTTGGTGATGCGAAGTGTCGTTTTTGCGCCAAACGTATCTTTTGGAATTGTGGCCAAAAAGTTCAACCTTGGTATCATCAGACCATAACACATTTTCCCACATGCTTTTGTGAGACCTGATGCACTGTTTTGCAAATTTTAGCTGGGTGTGGATGTTT